>NW_027633280.1:27500-55000 GCF_053919585.1 Euprymna scolopes
TTTTTATTTAATTAAAGTCCTGTGTTTTAAGTTTTTTAACTCCAACTTCTAAAGAGTTCCTACCTAAAATAAAAATCCATTATTCATTGAACTTTTGAATAGTCAAGTCGCTGCCTGATGATATCTGTTGTTTGATTGAAACAAGTGGCTATTTGTAGCAGCGGGATGTGAGCATGTTTATATAACAATAAACAAGTATTATCAGCTCTTTTTATTGAGCGCTATCTAACAACCTCGTTGAATTCATTAGTCCATTACTTTTGAATATAAAAAAAACCCGAGTATATAAATATATATATATATTAATATATTAATATAAATATTCATATGTAAATATATATATATATATATATATATATATATATAAATATGCATATATAAATATATATATATCAACATATGTATGTAAATATACATATATATATCTATAAATATATATAAATATATATGCACAAATATATGTATAAATATATATACATATAAATATATATATATATATATAAATACAAATATATAAATATATATGTAAATATATATACATATATAAATATCTCTCTATATATACATATATAAATATCTATGTATATAGAAATATATATATATATAAATATATATAAATATATATATAAATATACATATATATAATATATATATATATAAATATATATATATAAATAGGAATATATATAAATTTATATATATATAAATTTATATTCATATATATAAATATATATATATAAATAACTATATATATATACATGAATATATTTATGTATATATATGTATATATGTGTGTATATATGTACCTATATATAAATATATATATATATATATCTATATATATGTATATATATATATAAATATATATACATATGTGGATAAATATATATACATATATATATAAATATCTATTTATATATATACAAATATATATATATAAATATATATATAAATAAATATATATATAAACAAAATATATAAATATATATATCTATGAATATATATATATGTATAAATATAAATATATCTTAATATATATATATATGTATATATATACATATATATAATTATATATATATTTGTAATCTATATATATAAAAATGTAAAGTTGTTCGTTCTAAACAAATAAAACCATGTTTATACTTTACCAATTTATTTGAAATTTTCAGACAACCCATTTTTAGAGTCGAGGTATGTTTTTATGTTATTAAAATAAATTTACCTAATTAAAATAAAATATTAAATAAAATAAATATATTTATTTAATCGTTACTGCGAATCTGTTCTGTTGATAAAACTAAATTTCCGGTTCGATTCATTTCACAGCCACGAATTGACGAAAGGTTTCATTTTCTGTTAACTCGATAAGTAAAAAAAAAACAAAAAAAACATATTTCATTTGTTTATCTTCCAAATTTTTTAATTTACACATCTTTTCTTTATTATATAAGGTCAAAAAAAAAAAAGTTTGTTGCTTGCTTTTGAGTTTTTTTTAATATATAATTATATATCATGCAGAGAGTGATCCGTGCTGAAATAATGTTATTATTTAAAAAGTCATTCTTAACATGGGGAGGTAAGGATGTTTTGTACCTATTCCTTACTTTAACCTTACAATTGAATAAATAAAAAAAAAACATTTCATAAAACGTTATTTAAACGTGGAAATATGATTTAAAATTAGCGCGGATCGCTGTCTGCATTAGCACCATTTTTATTTATTACGGACTATTATTCTCATCTTTATTAGTTGATGTTTCACGAATTTTCGGCCAACTATTCCTCTGGCCTTCATGAAAAGAAGTCCTTTTATAAATGTTCAGTAACTTTTTCCTTTTATTATTCTAAAAGAGTAAAACTTTTCTCATTCATGAAAGGAGTTAAGCCTACGTAAATAAATAAATGTTTGTACACGTGACAAATTATCAATAAATGGTTTAGTTACTTTTTAAAAAAAATGTTTGTAAAAGTGCGAAAGGCGACGTTGTCGTACAACCATTACTCCCATGCTTAATTTCTATACTTATAGGTTTTTGGAATTTTTTTCACTGGATTATTATTGATTGGACACTAATTAAGCAGATTATTAAAAAAAATGTAAAAAAGAAATCATTATTTCGACATTTGAAAGTGGTGCTCACTTTTTAGTTACAACGTTCTGATAAATCAGTCACCCATTTTGTAAGCAATAAAAACGCGATATATCAAAACCATAGAAAGTAAAAATAATGAGTCTCTACCGCATTTGTAAGTCAGAAATATATTTGTTTCTCAAAGAAAAAAATAGAGAGAACAGGACTTTTTTTTATTATTTTCATGAAAATAAAGTTTCGAGATTTTTAATTATTATTTTTTTTTTTTACTTATTTAGTCAGTTTGTGTGTGTATTTTTTTAAAATTGTTTTTGTGAAAGGTGAGTTTTTTTTCAAAACTTTTGTTTTGTTTCTTTTTAAATTTTTTTTAAAGTATTATAAATTTCACTAACATGCTGGAGAAATGTTTAATAATTTGGTATTTTTTTAGATTAGGTCCACCTCCACAATTTTCCTTTCAATGACGACATTTATAGGTTTCCGAGTATGCTGAACACGCAAATTGCATTGAAATTTTGCGGAAATAAATAGTTGTATTATGCATTGTATTCTTCGGCGGCCATCTTTTTTACGTGCACATGCGCCATAAACAAATACACACACGTAAAAAAGATGGCCGCCAAAGATTACAATGCATAATACAACTTTTTATATCTTGATAACTACTTATTTCTGCAAAATTTCGATGCGATTTTCGTATTCAGCATAGTCGAAAACCATTTCAAGTCGTCATTTAAAAGAAAATTGAGGAGGTGGACCTAATCTAAAAATTTACCAATAATTTTTAATCCCGTACGCCTCCCGATACATTGCTTCGTCAACATGCGACCATTTTATATCTCCCGAAGACACTTCCGTATTTAGAAAAAAAAATAAAAATAAATAAATAAAAAGTGACCGATTTACCAGAACGTGGTAACTAAAAAGTGAGTACCCCTTTCAAATGTTGAAATGATTTTTTTTTTCAATTTTTTTTCATAATCTGGTTAGTGTTCAATCAATAATAATCCAGTGAAAAAATTTCAAAAAACCTATCAGTATAGAAACTCAACCACGTAAGTAAATAAATAAAAAATGTTACGTGCGCATGCGTTAGCCTTGACTAGGGGGTACTAAGGGAACGACCATTAAATAATTCTGCGGGGCGCCATGGAACTCAACGTCCAAGGAGTATTAAAATAGTTTTCATGATCTGAAGAAATTTTTTTTTTCGAAAAGTGGGTGATCACTTTTCCATCTAAATTTAACTTAAAATGAGCACCCACTTTCTGGCCACCTGAGGAAGGGGCATTTATTTTCGTGTTTATTGGCTTAAAGGTTTTTTTGACAAGGCAGTTTGGTACGCGAATGCATATTTAACAGTTTTCGTTTATGCTCACGCATAGCATAAACAAAGGCTACGTCTGTGAAATGGAAAATAATCCCAGAGTTCAGGGGTTAATACCATGCAAAAGAAATCAAACAAAAAGACTTTTTAGCCAAGAAACACACAGAAAGAAAAAAAAAATAGCATCCATTTTTTTTCTATCGAATTCATTTGCTGTTTTTATTGAAAACTATTTTCCCCCGGATTTTTGATATAATTTTCCATTAATGGCTGTGCGTCTCACGTTCGTAAATAACAAAAAATTTTTTGTAGATTTTGGTGTGCTAAAAACGAATCTGCAAACCGTTTCCGTCGCAAAAAATAGTTTTTATGATATGAAGAAATTACTTTTTCGAAAAAGTGGCGATCACTTTTCCATGTAAATTTAACTTAAAATGAGCACCCACTTTCTAGCCACCTGAGAGAGGGGGGATTTTTTCCCATGTTTATTGGCTAAACAGCTTTCGTTTATGCTTACGCATAGCGTAAACGAAGGCTACGGCTGTTAAATGGAAAATAGTCCCAGAGTTCAGGGGTTATTACCATGCAAAAGAAATCAAACAAAAAACTTTTTAGCCAAGAAACAGAAAAATGCCCCTCTCTCAGGTGGCCAGAAAGTAGGTGCTCATTCTAAGTTAAATTTACATTGAAAAGTGATCACCCACTTTTCGAAAAAGTAATTTCATGAATGTCATGAAAACTGTTTTTTTGCTATGTAAACGGTTTGCAGATTCGTTTTTAGCACACCGAAATCTACAATAAAATATTTCGTTATATATGAACGTGAAACAGGCCTTAAAGTAAAATAATACCGGATTTTTTTTAGCAGATTTGCCGTTTAGTTGTACAAATATCCTCAAACCAGGTAATCACTAAAAGGGATTTTTAAAAGTCGTCACCTGTATCGAGCAAAAGTTTAAAACCACCGATTATATGCCAGCATACATCATGGTAACAGTATTTTGTATAGTTTTTTAGTTTAAACTCATTTTCCCAAAATTTCCCCAAACTTAACGTGTTCGATACAGTCTGCCGCCATTTGTATTTTTCAGATATACCGATAAACATTAAATGTTTTTGAACCGATTATACATTACATACACTAAAATCTTATCCAGTTAGGTAGAACACTTACTTTTCTTGCCTTTGATAACATTTATTTGTTATATATTTATTTTTTGACAACTTCTTTGTATCTGTGTTTAGTAATATAAACCCTTTTCATTTAATGTAACGTTTAGTCGGCTCGAAAAACAGTGTTTATTGGTGTATTTGAAAGCTACAAATGGTGGTGGACACTGTTGATTACTTTAAGTTAGAGAAAGTGAGTTAAAACTAAAAAAACTATACAAAATACTGTCAGAAACCTACCGATTATGCCAGCCTATGTCATGGTAACATATGTTTGGTGAGTTTCAGACACTGTTTCGTATAGTTTTCAACTTACTTTCCCAAACTTAACGTATTCAACAGAATTCGCGACCATTTCTGATTTTGAGCCAATTAAACATTTTACATTACATAAAAACACTAAACAATTATCCAATTAGGTAGAAACGTAAATTACCTTACCTTTGCTTTCATTTATTTGTTTTTGGACGACTTTTTCGAATCTGTGTATAGTAACCCCCCTCCCCCCACCATCAACCAAATATTAATTACTAAATCACATTTTTTAAAACAACAAAAAAAAAAGGATTTAGCGTTTCAACATTTTTGCTACGTTCGGCTTCATCCACTGATTGTTGGTCAAGTCCAAAACATGAATGATTGACAGAAACTCTCGAGGATCCAGATCAAATTCTGCAAGAGTACCATTTTTTTCAGTTTCGCCTTCTTTTTCACTTTTTGCAGTGGATTGCTGTACTAATATAAGAAACATGCATTTTCTCTTTTATTAAATTTTTCCATTACACCAAATTGAGCCACAGCAACGCGTGGCAGGGTACAGCTAGTATATATATATATAAATATATATATATATATATATATATATGTACATATATATATAAATATAAATATATTTATATAAATATATATATATATATAAATATATGTATACATATAAATATATACATACATATAAATATATATATATATATAAATATATGTACATAAATATATATATAAAATATAAATATATATATAAATATATATATATATGAATATATATATAAATATATATATAAATATAAATATATATATAAATTTATATATAAATATAAATGAATATATATATATATATAAATAAAAATATATAAATATAAATATATAAATGTAAATATATACATATAAATATATATATAAATATATAAGTACGTATATATATATATAAATATATATATATATATAAATACAGATATAAATATAAATGAATATATATATGTATATATATATAAATATATATATATAATATATAATAAATGAATATATATATGTATATATATATAAATATATATATATAAATAAATAAATATAAATATATATAAATATATATATATATAAATATATATATATAAATATATACATGTAAATATATATATATAAATATATATATAAATATATATAATATACATATATAAATATATATAAATATATATATATAAATATATATATAAATATATACATGTAAATATATATATAAATATATATATATATATATATATAAATATATACATTTAATATATATACATGCATACATACATATATATATTAATATATATATAAATATATACATAACATACATATATAAATATATATATATAAATATATATATAAATATATATGTATAAATATATATATATATAAATTTATATATAAATTTATATATATATATATAAATATATATTTATATATATAAATATAAATTATATATATACATATTAATATATGTTCATATATATATAAATATACATTAATATATATATAAATATATAATCATATATGTATATAAATATATATATAAATATCTCTATATATATAAATATCTATATATGTATAAATATCTATATATATAAATATATATATATCTCTAACTGTACATATATATATATTAATATCTGTATATATAAATATACCTATATAAATATATGTGTGGCATCCGTCAGTCGAAACGACTATGGATCAGCGCCTGTTTGCATCCTTTTGTTTGACTGTAGAGACCAATTCTTGATTTGCATAGTCTGCCACAGCCTTGACATACGAAGGTTGTTATGCAATTTGCCGCTTCGTCCGGCTGTTCCGCCTGTACACTCGCTCTTCTCCTAGCTCTCTTTGCAGCATTTTCAACATGGAGGGTCCTCTCGCTGATGATAATCCCCTGGCGTATCATTTTCCTCCAGGCAGTTCTGTCAGCTGCAGAGGCTTCCCATGTATTCCTGTCCACCGAGAGAGCCTTCATGTCACGCTTGCAGACATCCCTGTAGCGAAGATGGGGTCGCCCCCTCTTTCTTGAGCCTGAGGCAAGCTCGCCATAGAGAAGGTCTTTAGGGATGCGCCCATCATCCATCCTGCGCACATGGCCCAGCCAGCGAAGACGTCGCTCACGCAGTAGGGAGTAAATGGATGGGATTCCCGCTCTCTGCAGAACATCAGTATTACTCACTCTGTCCTGCCATGTGATACCAAGTATCTTACATATACACCTCATATGGAAGACCTGGAGTTTCCTCTCTTGTGTTGAGTATGTAGTCCAGGATTCACTCACATACAGTAGAACACTGAGGATGCACGCTCTGTAGACGGTCATCTTGGTGGAGGTGGTAAGGTGCCTGTTTTCCCAGACTCTTTTAATTAGTTTAGAGAGGGTTGTAGATGCCTTTCTAATCCTTTTGTTTAGCTCCTCGTCCAATGAGAGGGTGTCTGAAGTAGTGGAGCCTAGATATTGAAACTGGCGTACGACCTCTAGTGGTGTGCCTTGGATTGTGATGCTGGGTGTTGAGGCGGTTGCTTGTCCCATGACTTGAGTTTTCTTCTGGCTGATGGTGAGACCGAACAGGCTGCAAGCATTAGCAAACCTGTCCATCAGTCTTTGAAGACCATCTTCCTGATGCGATGCTATAGCTGCATCATCGGCAAACAGCATGTCTCTTATCCGAACTGTCCTGGTCTTTGTCCTGGAGCGGAGTCTGGCGATGTTGAAGAGACCACCATCTGACCTGGAGTGCAAGCAGATACCATCCGTTGTGTTCTTGAAAGCATGCTTCAGGAGTAGGGAGAAGAAGATGCTGAAGAGTGTTGGGGCCAACACACAACCCTGTTTGACACCACTCCTCACCCCGAACTCAGCAGACATGCCACCGTTAAATTGCACAGTGCTCCTCATGCCATCATGAAAGGATCTTATGATGCTGAGGAGTTTTGGTGGGCATCCGATCAGTGGGAGAATTTTGAATAGTCCATCTCTGCTCACGAGATCGAATGCCTTGGTCAGGTCTATGAAGGCAACATACAGAGGCTGGTTTTGCTCTCTGCACTTCTCTTGCAGTTGGCGTAGGGAGAAGATCATATCGATTGTTGATCTCTCTGAACGAAAACCGCATTGAGATTCTGGGTAGATTCAGTCGGCAAGAACGTTTAGTCGCAGTAATACTATACGTGCGAATAGTTTGCCAACGAAACTCAACAGTGAGATACCGCGGTAGTTGTTGCAGTCACCGTGGTCCCCTTTGTGTTTGTAGAGAGTGATGATATTTGCGTCTCTCATGCCCTGAGGCACTGAGCCTTCTCTCCAACACTGTATCAGAAGACTATGGAGGGGCTCAAGCAGGCTAGCCTTTCCACTTTTTAAGACCTCAGCTGGAATATAGTCCTTTCCTGAGGCTTTTCCTGATGGCAGCCTGTCTATTGCCCAGGATAGTTCTTGTATGGAAGGCTTCTCATCGAGCTCATGCATCAGTGGTAGACGATCAATGGCATCCAGGGCGGACTGATGTACCATGTTTTCCCTGGAGTAAAGCTCGGAGTAGTGTTCAACCCATCTGTCTAGCTGTTTAACTTTGTCTAGTATGGGTTCACCCGATTTAGACTTCAGTGAAGCAGTTTTGTTAATTATGGGTCCTGTAGCTCTCCTGATCCCGTTATACATATTTTTTATATTTCCTGTATCAGCTGCATGTTGGATAGACTTGGAGAGCTCCATCCAGTAGTTGTTTGCAGCTTCTCTTACAGCCTTTTGAACTGCCCTTTTGGAAAGCCTCAGTGCAGCCAGCGATGTAGGAGATGGGTTGGCCTTGTATGAGAGCAAGGACAAACGCTTTGCCTCAATCAGAGGGTTGAGGGTAGCAGAGTTGGCATCATACCAGTCATTGCGTTTGCTACCTGTCCTCCTCCCAAAGACTTTGAGAGCTGTAGAGTGAATGGCATTTTTCAGTGTTTCCCACTGTTCAGATGCAGTCCGGGTGTTATCTCCTTTGAAGGTGGAGGTTAACATCTCGTTGAATTTCGCATTGCGATCTGAGTATGTGGTCTTGCTAACATCAATACGGGCAACACCCTCCTGTTTAGTGTGGTAGAAATCTTTGGGTTGAATTTTGACTCTACTGCATATTAGGGAATGATCTGTATCACAATCAGCACTGTGGTAGGCTCTAGACATCAGAAAATGTTTGAGGTACCTTCGTCTAGTAATGATTAGATCGAGCTGGTGCCAACGCCCTGATCTGGGATGTCTCCAGAACACTCTGTGATGCGGTCTGGCAGCAAAGAATGTGTTGGTAATGCAGAGGTCATGATAGGCACAGAGTTCTAGAAGGCACTGACCGTTACCATTGCATTTGCCCACCCCAAAGTTACCAAGGCAGCTCGGCCATGCATCGTTGTCGCCACCCACACGTGCATTAAAGTCCCCAAGTATAATCAGGTCTTCATTTTGTGGAAATGCCTTGATGGTGCTATCCAGCTGTGTGTAGAAGTGCTCCTTGATGTCATCAGGCGCTGCGAGTGTTGGGGCGTACACACATAATAGATTAATTGTTCCATCTGTGGTGTTCAGTCGTAATGAGATTAGGCGCTCAGTAGCTGAATCAGAGAGTTGTATGTTCTGAAGCAGTGAGTTTCTGACTGCGAAACCAACACCGTGTTCCCGGATCTCCTCTTCCTGTTTTCCTTGCCAGAAGAAGGTATAGTCCGATTCCTTTAGGCATCCGGTGTCAGCTAAGCGTGTTTCTTGGAGTGCAGCGATGTCTACTTTGAGTCTCGATAGCTCGTTGTTGATGATGGCAGTTTTTCGAATATCGGAGATGTTGCGTATGTCGGTAGATAGGCCAGTCGTCATAGTACGAACATTCCAGCACCCTAGCCTGAGTGTTGGGTTCTTTGTGTTTCTTTTGGTTTTGTTTGGTGCAATGGTTACTGGCCACTTGTTGGAATCATCCTATACCCTACGCACCCAGTAGGGTAGGTGGCCAGTGGCGGGATAGCACCTTACTGACTGAGGGCTGCTCAGCTTTGTGGCGGGCGGTAGCTGTCCAATGAAATTAAATGACTTCTCCCACCGTTAGGACCGACCCCTGGCGCCCAGCTGTACACCAATTGAGCTGTAGGCTTATAACCGGTAACTGTCGCTCCCCTGTTTAGTCCTATACAGATGCATAGCTGAAGTTTTCTCTCCAGGGCGCTGGCCAGGGCAGATCTGTGGAGAGACTGGGTTGCCCAATCGTCAGAATCCCCCTCTCGGTCTTGCTGGTGTTGCCCAGAGGAATGGAAGTACCAGTACGTCCGGCACCAGGTTGACTGCAGTAGCTACCAGAGCAAGGCTGAGTACAGCACTTGTCTGCCTGTGGGGCTACACTCCAGATTTTCTGTTAGGGTTTACTCCCTTAGCCTTTATCGAACCAATGAATAACCACAAGGCAGTGGTACTATTTACCCATAGCTGGGGGCCTGTTCATGGGCATCAGGGCTTGTCCATACAACGATGGGCCTGGCATGCCGCATGTCTGGGGGCAGACCACCTCCGAGTCTCCTGTAGTTCTGCTTGAGTCCGCAAGGTACTCAATTTACATGTGTCGCCGCGGGGAGGCACTACATGGAGCTTTCCTATGGAGAGGCTATGTACTGGCAGGGAAGACTTACGCACTCTGCTTCCTTTTTGCCTAGGCTAGCCAGCGGTAGGGACTGGAAGAGGAAGGTGACAAGCACACAGTACCCCACACTTGACGCATCAATAGGCCATTTGACACATATAAATATATATATATATATATATATATATATATATATAAATATATATGTATAAATATATATATATACATAAATATATATATTTATGTAATAAATATATAAATATATATGTATACATATATATATTAATATATATAAATATATATATATATATAAAGATATATATAAATCTAAATCTATATATAAATAAATATGTATATATATAAATATATATATATATAAATGCGTATATATATAAATATAAGTATATATATATACATATATATATATATATAAATATATATGTATATAAAATAAATATATAAATAAATATATATATATATATATAAATATATATATATATATAAATATAAATTATATATATATAAACATATATATATATAAATATAAAATATATATATATATACATATATATATAAATATATATGTATATGAATATATATATATAAATATATATATATATGAATATATATATAAATATATATATAAATATATATATATAAATATAAATACATATATAAATATATCTATATATATAAATATATATATATAAATATATATATATATAGATATAAATACATATATAAATATATCTATATATATAAATATAGTAATTTATAAAATATATATGGCGATTAAGCTACACTGAATATTCTGCATTTCATCCAACTATAGGATTCGTCAGGCTTATGCGCGAATTCTGTCGTTGTTTCTTGTTTTTATATATGTTGAGGATTTCTAGTTTGCCAATCAGCTTTCTAGTCTCCACCGCGCCCCTTCCTATCAGCCAATGGGCATGCATTTTATCAAACATAATGCTGAAAGTAAACAAATTACCGATAAACTAAAAATTAGCGATAAAGTTTGCAAATTGAAACCTAGAGAGTCATACATTCTGCTTAAAGACCACAAATGGGACTTTAATAATAATCCCAGCACCCGCCTGATAAACCCAACTAAACCAGAAATAGGTAGAATTAGCAAAACTATACTTTCTAGAGTAAACAACCAAATCAAACAGGACCTAGAACTAAACCAGTGGGCAAATACTACCGAATCAATCACCTGGTTTAAAAATATAGAAAACAAAGATAAATGTACGTTCATACAGTTTGACATCATAGACTTTTATCCCTCGATATCCGAAGAACTTTTTAACATTGCCCTAGAATTTGCCGAGGTATACACTGATATATCCTCAGAAGAAATCAACATAATTAAAAAATGTAGAAAATCAGTTCTAATAAATAACAATAACCAATGGATAAAAATTAAAATGAAAAATTCATTCGATTTGGCGATGGATGCCAGAGACTCTGCAGATCTTGTGGGATTATTCATTCTATATACCCTCACAAGCATATTCGATACTACGGATATCGGCCTATATAGAGATGACGGACTAGCTATAATAAAAAACTCCAACAAAGTCAAGAGAGAAAATTTTAAGAAAATCATACACAAAGAAATGAAAAAATGAGGCCTAAAAGCGGACATATCAACTAACATAAAAATAACAAACTTCCTGGACGTCACGTTAAACTTAGATAAAAACACATATGAACCATACTTAAAAGATAACACTACTCCAAGTTACGTAAACCCTAAGTCCAACCACCCACCATCAATTATAAAACATATTCCTAACTCGATCGTAAGTAGACTCAGTAATAACTCAAGCGATGAAAATGCATTTAACAGGTCATCCAATATTTACGAAACAGCCCTAAAAAATAGTGGATACAAAAATATTGATATCAAATATAAGCAACAAAACACCAACAACTATAATAAAATTAAAAACAGAAGAAAAAGAACTATAATTTGGTATACGGCCCCATACAATCAAATGTTAAAAACAAAACTTGGCAAGAAATTTCTAGATCTTATTGAAAAACACTTTCCCGCAACCAACGCCTTACACAAAATCTTCAATAAAAATACCTTGAAGTTATCTTACAGTTGTTGCGAAAATTTAGAGATGATAATTAAGGCACATAATAACAAAATACTAAATGAAAACAATGTAAACAACAACAAAATAAACAATAAAAAAAGTAGACACCATGACAGAAATAAAACCAACACTAGCAGAAATAATAATAATAATAATAATAATAATAATAATAATAATAATAATAATAATAAAATAATAATAATAATAATAATAACAAACCAACCCCGGACAAGAACAACCATACCATAAATAAAAATACTAATAAAGAACAAGATAAATGCAATTGTAGACACCGCACACTTTGCCCAGTCCAAAATAAATGTCTAACAAAAAGCGTAGTTTATCAAGCAACAATATTTGCGAAAGAAAACCCGAATAACAAGAAATATTACATAGGCATGACTTCCTTAGATTTCTGTAGTAAAAAAAAAAAAAAAAAAGAAATCGTGCAAACCTTTTACCACTGGCAACGCCCGCTTCAGAGAGTGAAAGAAGAAGAAGAGAATGGCCACTGCGTCTATTTATAGACTAGAGATAATGGGAAGAGTATGCAAATAACTTTGGACAGTTTTGTCCTATAAAAAGCCTGTATTTGGGAGAGAGGGTGTCTTTTTTGTTTGGCAGAAGCAATTGCTGTCAGAAGTGCATTGGACTGCAGGATTGAAGAGTGAAGATTGAGTTGTGGAGTCATTGTATTTAACCACAAGCTATTTCGGCCAAGAACAGATCATGGAATCTGGGATGTTGAGATTGGGAAAAGATGTGATACCACCTTTTAGTGGAGAAGGTGATGTAGTCGGATGGATAAAGAAAGTAAAACTGGTTGCTAAGCTTCAACATGTGCCAGACCTTGCCAGTTTTATTCCACTTTTTTTGCAGGGAGATGCACTCGTTCTCTATCTTGAGATGAATAATGCAGAACAAGAAGATGCAGAACTGATAGAGATGAGACTCGTGACCGCCTTCACTAAGGGGCCTTTTGAGGCATACGAAAAACTGCAACGATTCAAGTGGACAGGAGAATCGGTGGATGTTTATGCTAATAAAATCAAAAGATTGGCTGGACTGGCGGGATATCTGGGAAGAGGGCTGGAACATACAGCCAAACTGGCATTCATAACTGGATTCCCAGACGATGTATCTGTGGCATTACAGCAGCTACCGAATATAGAGAGAATGGATGTCAGTAAACTGATACCGACTGCACGGCTTTTAGTCAGCAAAAGAGTCGTAGAAACTCGAACATTGGCCGCAAGTGAGCAAACAGATGAGACTAATAAGGGAAAGAAAGAATCAAGCCTTCAGTGCTTTAGATGTCAAGGACCGCACCTAAAAAAAGATTGCACAGAGATCCCTAGGGCCAGGGCAACATGCTACAATTGTGGAAAATTTGGCCACATTGCGAGATATTGTCCTCAGATTCAGGGAAACGGGCAAGGGGGAGCTTCTGCGCCGCAAGCTACCCTAGCAATGAAATGAAGGCGCGATACTGGCCTCTTCCTATAATAGAAGTAGAGGTGAATGATTCTGTAATGACTGCACTTGTCGATACTGGGTGCACCACTACTTTAATCAATTCCAAACTTTTGAAGGGATATGGAAGGAGCGGTACAGTGAAAGCAGTTGATGGGAGGAATATAGAATGTAAAGGAGCCAGACAAGTGGAGATAAAAGTCTGTGGAATGCACGTAAAGGTGAGGGCAATCTTGATGAATCACATCGTTGATGGGATCGACGTCATAATTGGAATGGACGTGATTAATGAGCTGGGAGGTGTAACTATAAAGAAAGCCAAAGTGAAGTTTGGAGATATACAATGTACCGTGGCTGCCCATCAGCTGAATGTTTGCAAAATCGAGGATAAAGACTTTGAAGCAAACTTCGATGGAGATAAATGGACAGTAAGATGGACATGGAAGGGAGAGCCTCCAGTATTGCAGAACAAAGTCCAATATTATAAAAACTCTCTGGAAGGCGATAAGAAATTAGAATTCGAGAAAGAAGTGGAAAGATGGATATCAGATCGTATTCTGTTACCATGGAAAGGAGAAAGAAAAGGCGTGTTGCCATTGATGGCAGTATTTCAGGCCACAAAAGGGAAAGTTAGGCAAGTGTTCGACTTTCGTGAGTTGAACCGTTTTGTGGCGTGTCATACAGGGAGCGACATAATAGATGTATGTGATGAAAAGATAAGAAAGTGGAGACAGTTGGTAGGAGGGACCGCAATTGTGGACCTTAAGTCTGCCTACCTGCAACTACATGTGGCAAAGGAACTATGGCAGTACCAGCTGGTCTGTTATAAAGGAAAAACCTATTGCTTAACACGATTAGGATTCGGACTTAATGTCGCACCAAAGATTATGGCAGCCATTTTAAAAACAGTATTAAAGAAAGGAAGTAGGACGAAAGAGGCCACTGATTCATACATTGATGATATAATGGTAGACGTAACGAAAATATCGACACAGGAAGTTGTGGAACATTTGAAGGGGTTTGGGTTAGCAGCAAAATCTCCGGAATCCCTGGACGGAGGAGCGGCACTGGGCCTTAAGCTTATGAAAAATAAGATGGGTGCACTAATGTTCAGGAGAGGCAACGAGATCCCAGAGATGGGAGGAGAAATTAGTAGGCGGGAGCTATTTTCGATCTGTGGTAAATTATTGGGGCACTATCTAATTGCTGGATGGCTGCGATTAGCATGCAGTTATGTGAAAAGAAGAGCAAATGGAGTGGATTGGGAAGAAAAAGTTGATTGCAGAACCATGAAAGTGATGCAGGAGGTTCTAGCTGAGGTGAAAAAAGAAGACCCTGCTAATGGCGCTTGGCACATACCTGAAGTGAGCACAGGAGTCGTGTGGTGTGATGCAAGCAATGTTGCAACTGGCGTGGTTGTCGAGATTGGCAGTGTGGTGGCGGAAGATGCAACTTGGCTGAGGAAAAGTGATGACTTTAATCACATTAACATAGCTGAATTAGATGCTGTTCTAAAGGGTGTCAATTTGGCTATCAAATGGAGACTGACAAATATTGAAATAAGAACTGATTCAGCCACTGTACTCAGTTGGGTGAACTCTACTGTGGAGGAGAGTGGCAGAATACGAACAAAGGGTGCTGGAGAAGTGATAATAAAGCGGAGATTAGGGATGCTTAGAGAGTTGATGTCTGAATTGAAACTGCAGATAAAAGCAGTGTTTGTGCCTTCTGAAAGAAACAAGGCAGATGCGCTAACACGGATAAAAAACAGTGGTTAATTGAGAAAGAGGAGGCGCCGATATGCTGTCTTGAAATTGGAGAAATTAAAGAGTTGCATGACATGCATCACATGGGAGTGGAGAGAACATTATATTTGGTGAGGCAAGTGGATCCGAATGTAAAACGGGAAGAAATTCAGATGATAGTAAAGAACTGTGTTCGGTGTCAATCGATCGATCCTGCCCCAAATATACATAATCCTGGGGAAATTGGAGTTTTAACGAACTGGACGAGACTAGCTATTGACATAGCACACTACCGAGGGGGAGCGTACTTATCAATAATTGATTGTGGGCCAAGTAGACTGGCGATATGGAAGGAACTGCGAGTGGAAGCCGCATCTGCAGTTGCAACTGAATTAGAAAAGGTGATGCTTGAACGAGGTCTAGTAAGGGAGGTGATAATGGACAACGGCACTGTTTTCGCTCAGAAATCTTTCAGACGATGCTAAAAAAATGGAAGATTAAAAGTTATTACAGGGCAGCCTACAGACCTGGAGGAAATGGCATTGTGGAGCGACATCATCGGACCGTGAAAGCAATAGCTGAGAGAGGAAGAATATCGCCTGAAGAGGCCACATTTTGGTACAACATGTCCCCTAAGGTCGGGCAAAGAGATGACACAGTGCCACATAGAGCAATCTTTAATTACGAATGGAGACATCCTAGAGACATGTCACCGGAAATTAATGATCAAGGACCAGCCAGAATCCAAATAGGAGAAGAAGTTTGGGTGAAACCGCCTAATGCCCGATGCACAACGCAGTGGGGAACAGGAGTGCAATCCCCAAACAACTTAAGTGTCAATGGAATGCCACGACATGTTTTAGATTTAAGGCGTGTGGTCCATTTAGGTGATGAGGATGGTGGTACTGAGCCAGGGAGTGATGAAGATGAACCGGTGCCGATGCAGAGACCGCAAAGAGAACGCAATGCGCCGCTCTGGACACGGGATTATGAGATGTGAATGATCTTTAATGATCATGGGGGCGTGTAGTAAAAAAAAAAAAAAAAAAATCGTGCAAACCTTTTACCACTGGCAACGCCCGCTTCAGAGAGTGAAAGAAGAAGAAGAGAATGGCCACTGCGTCTATTTATAGACTAGAGATCATGGGAAGAGTATGCAAATAACTTTGGACGGTTTTGTCCTATAAAAAGCCTGTATTTGGGAGAGGGTGTCTTTTTTGTTTGGTAGAAGCAATTGCTGTCAGAAGTGCATTGGACTGCAGGATTGAAGAGTGAAGATTGAGTTGTGGAGTCATTGTATTTAACCACAATTTCAAAACCCGATACTATGACCACAAAAGCACATTCAAAAATAAAAAACACCGTATAAAAACAACACTAGCGAATAAATACTGGGAACTCAAAGAAAGCGGACATTCGCCGGTAGTCGAATGGAAAATAATGAGACAAGCTACCACATGCAGACATTTAGACGACCCATGTAAATTATGCCTCCATGAAAAATTTTCTATCCTGTACTTTAAAGAACCTCAAAATCTATTAAACTGTAGGCGGGAAATAGCAAACAACTGTGTTCACAAAATAAAACTTACTCTAGGATAGCGATACAAAATAGCTCTAAAACTAACAATAACAATAGAAAACAAACAAATAAATAAATTAAATAAACATGAATATACATAAACGATCACACACATATATATATATATATATGTGCATTATTGTGTACACATACGTATATTTATATGTATAAAAAAAAAAGAAAAGGAGAACGGCCACCTAAAACCACTAACCTAGTTCTAAAACAGATCCTTTGTTTGATAAAATGCATGCCCATTGGCTGATAGGAAGGGGCGCGGTGGAGACTAGAAAGCTGATTGGCCAACTAGAAATCCTCAACATATATAAAAACAAGAAGCAACGACAGAATTCGCACATAAGCCTGACGAATCCTATAGTTGGATGAAATGCAGAATATTCAGTGTAGCTTAATCGCCATATATATTTTATAAATTACTAACTAGCTCTACCTACGTATTGAGCACTTTTGAAGTAAATACTTAAAGTTTACGCATAAATCTATACTTTCGTATATTAAATTTATGTGAATAAATGAAGTAGTTATATATAAATATATATATATATAAATATATATATTGTGACGGGCCCATATGAAAAAGGCCAACAAACTTGTCGAAACGGCACGTTGACAAGAGAGAGAGAGGGAGAGAGAGAGAGAGAGAGAGTGAGAGAGAGACAGACAGAGAGAGAGAGAGAGAGAGAGAGAGAGAGAGAACGTACAGAACGTAGAGAAAGAATATCAGCAGGAGCGAGGACCAAGGGAGATAACTAAGGCGGCAAAAGAAAAAAAAACAGAAACAAAAAGAGTCAGTTGCCGCGAAGATTGAAAAATTGGATAGACGCAGCGCACCACGTGGGAATTAGAAAAAGAGCAATTACCAATTTAACCCCATCAAGATAAAAAAAAAAAAAAAAAAGAAAGAGGAATATGAACCTGGAAAACCTTAGGTAAATTACAGGCATTTTTCTTTTAACGCGGAAGGCGATACAAGTATGAAAAAGAATTTTTCATAGCGGGGGTTTTAATTACGTAAAAAAAAAAAAAAAGAGAGAAAGCAACCAATATGATCCTCGGAAGAGATCGAGAACGTTGTGCAGATATTTCCTCTTCTGTATATCATTAAGTGCAGATGCACTATGAACACAAAAAAAGGGAATCAAGTTTTGATTTAATGTGCGAATGATTGATTATTATTTCAGCATCAATATATTGAATTGGCATATATATATATATATATATATATAAATGAGTAATGTGACATTTCATTTTTTTTTCATAAAAAAAAAACAAAACAACCAAGAGAATCTCCCTCTCCATATATTTCATATTTTTAATGATAAAAGAAAAATCGCGCGTGATGCACTCGTGATTTTGGAATTAAAATATAATCCGCCGTTTGTTTTTTTTTCTTCTCTTTGTTATTTGATGTATATAAAATATCACAATGGAAACATTATTCCATCTAACCTCAGCGCGCTTTGGATTCTAGAATGGAGAACCATAGCTTAGCGCATTCGCTGATCGGTCCTTCCAGAGTTCGTATATATATTAATTATATACATACCCACAGCGAATGTCAGATGGGGGCTCGTCCTTGATATATATATATATATATATATATATAACATATATATTAAAAAAAACAAAGAACCTGAATACTGTCCTGGACAACCAGTCGTGCGAACAAATCACATAAAGGGGGCTTGATAGCCAGGTGATATATATGCGTCAGAGAAAACATTTTTTTTGTTTAACAAAATTCTTGAAAAAGAAAAGAAAATAACTAAAATATAAAGAAAGAAAAAAAATAGGCGGATAAATAATAAAAAAGAAAAATGGCTACAGGAAAAGTGGAGACATTCCTAAATGAACCGTCTCTCGAAAAGCTTGAAGAAATGAAGAAAAGCGAGCTAATTGCAGTAGGAGAGAGGCTGGAATTAGAAACAAAAATGGCCATGAGAAAAAACAAAATTATTGGGATAATACTGGAGCACATGGTGGAGGAACAGATCTTTGCGCCAGAAACGCTAGATGAATGGCACAGTGACTACAGCGAATTATCAAGGGAACAGCTAGAGTTAGAAAAATATAAAATTGAAGCAAAAGTCGAGTTAGAAAAAGCGAGGATGGAACAGGAAATTCGGATAAGAGAAATCAGGTTGGCTGAGGCAACGACAGAAACGAACCGAGACAGGTTCGATTTGGCGAAACAGATACGGTTAGTACCTAAATTTACAGAGGAAAGCGTAGACGAATACTTTTCACATTTTGAAAGTATGGCGGTCAACATGGAATGGCCACAGGAAAAATGGACCACACTTATACAGAGCACGTTAACAGGAAAAGCACGAAGAGCTTTTACAGCGTTATCGGCCGAAGAACGGGCAGATTATGAGACAGTGAAGCAAGCCATACTGAGCAGTTACGAACTAATACGAGAGGCTTATCGACAAAAATTCAGAACGATAAAGAAAAGCGAAACGCAGTCGTTCAGAGAGTTTGTCAAGAAAAAGGAACGAGCGATGAATAAATGGTATGATTCAAAAGGGGTGAACGGAGACCCAGAAAAAAATCAAACAGCTCATTCTGATCGAAGAAATTTTAAATGGATTACCTGATGACATGCGGATACACTTAAATGAAAAAGGAGCAAAATCAGGCAGTGAGCTAGCAACACTGGCTGACGAATATATAATATCCCGTCGGAAAGAAAGAAATAAACTGCAAATAGTAAATCGGACAAATGAACCGAAAGAAGTCACTATGCGAGGAGATAACTCAAGGAATGGCCGACCAACACAGCTACAGAGGATGAACCCACCCATGTGTTATAAATGTGGAAAAATAGGACATATATCAAGTCAATGCAGATCGAATCGAGGAACCGAATTAAGGAACAATGTGAGAACTAAGCCACAAGGATAGTTTCGTCAGTGCCAAAATACGATATATATAAACCTTTCATGAGAAAGGGAACGATAATAATGAAAGATGGAAGAGAAATACCGATAAAATTATTAAGGGATACGGGGGCCGCGCAATCGGTGATTCTAAGAAAGATGGCGCCCCGAAACAGAATTATCAACCACGTGGTGATCAGAGGAGTAGAAGGATGTGATATGAAAATACCAGTGATAAAGATTAAGCTAAAGGCAGGGAAGATTACGAGGATAATAGAGGTGGGAATCATAGATGAACTTCCCATGAAAAACATAGATTTATTACTGGGGAATGATGTAAACATAGAAATAAACGAGATAGACGGATATGACCCCAGACGAAGTATGGGAGCATATAATCTGTGGAACAGAAAAGAAAAAACGAACAGAGAACGAGAAACGACGGCACATAAGGAAAGCAGAGAGGCAACGCCATTCTACCAAGTCGGTGACAGAGGAGTCATAATGTTAAAGGAATCACGAGAGGAATTAAAAGAGGCTCAGATAAAGGATGCCAGCGTGAAAAAACTATTTGAGCAAGTAAACAAGCCCACAAGTGACCGGTATAAACAGCAATACATTATAGAAGAAGGAATATTAAAAAGGAAATACGACGGTCAAGAGTTACCGGGAAGTAGAAGGGATATGCGATGCCAAATTGTTTTACCAAGTGACTATAGGGGAGAAATGCTAAGGTTAGCACACGAGGCTCCACTAGCTGGGCACCTAGGTGTGAACAAGACCTACGAAAAATTAACCAGGCACTTTTACTGGCCCGGAATAAAAACAAGTGTAAAGGAAATCTGTAAATCTTGTAAAACGTGTCAAACGGCGGAGAAACCACAGTCTGGAATTCCCCCAGCACCACTTAAACCCATATCCATAACCGGGAAACCGTTCGACAGGATACTAATAGATTGCGTAGGACCCTTGCCGAAGACAAGGACAGGACATCAATATCTGTTAACATTAATGTGCGCTAACACAAGATTTCCGGAAGCAATACCACTGCGAAATATTTCTGCTAGAAAAATAATCGAGGAATTATTGAATTTCTTTACAAAGATGGGGATACCAGAGACTATACAGTCTGATCAAGGAACAAATTTCACGTCGAAAATATTAAAAAAAGTGACAGAAACGTTGGGAATTCAGCACGTTACATCGAGCGCTTATCATCCTCAATTGCAAGGAGCGCTGGAAAGATTTCATGTTACCATTAAGAGCATGCTGCGAGCACACTGTATAGAAAGGAAAAATGAATGGGACAAAGAGTTGCCGTTCGTATTGTTTGCCATAAGAGACGCTAAACAAGAATCCTTGGGGTATAGCCCTTTCGAATTGGTATATGGCAGAGAAATGAGAAACCCGATAAAAACCATTAGAGAAGAATGGGAAAATTCAGATAAATGGGCCGAACCCATAAGGGATTATGTTACGAAGTTGCAAAATACTCTGGAAAGATGCCGAAATATCGCAGAAAATAATATGCTGAAAAATCAAACCAGAATGAAAGAATTATATGATCGGAAGGCTAAGGGGAGAGAATTCAAAAGAGGCGACAGGGTTATGGTTCTTGCACCCTCGATTAAATCACCATTTGAAGCAAGATTTAATGGACCCCATATAATATTGGAGAAAGTCGACGACCAAAATTACAAAGTGAATATATCCGGAAAGAGGAACAGGATACAGATATGTCACTTGAACCGGTTAAAAAAATATTCAGAACGTAAGAATGACCCTGAACGTCCCATAGGGCAGGTCATTACTACAGAAGAAAGGGAAAAAGATGGAGATGATCGCTTTGAAATTAAGAACATCCCAATGAAATTAAATAATTCCATAATTATGGAAAATATCGATAGCAAGCTCAAACACCTGCCGGAGAAGGACAGAACTGAGTTAAAGGAAGCTATGCAGGAAGTACCTGGATTATTTTCGAATGTTCCCAGGCAAACAAATATCATTGAACACAATGTGGAACTAACTTGCGAGAAACCGATAAGAATACATTCTTACCGAGTCAATCCGACGAAGCAGAAAACCATCCAGAAAGAGATTGAGTACATGTTAGAGAACCACATCATTGAACCAAGTCAGAGCGAATGGGCGTCCCCATGCGTCCTAGTGGATAAGCTGGATGGATCAGTCAGATTCTGTACAGACTATAGGAGGCTGAATGAGGTTACGAAAACAGATTCATACCCCATCCCTCGGATGGACAACTGCATTGATCAAATCGGCAACGCTAAATACATAACCAAGTGCGACTTACTTAAAGGGTACTGGTCAGTTCCTTTAACAGCAGAAGCAAAATTGAAATCTGCATTTGTAGTGCCAGGAGGCAAATATCACTATAATGTAATGCCGTTTGGGATGAGGAATTCCCAAGCCACCTTTACTCGATTAATGAATCGATGCCTGTCAGGAATTCCGAACGTAAGCGTCTATATCGACGACATCATGATATACAGTGATGATTGGGAGAAACACCTAGACATCATCAAACGAGTATTCAAGAGGCTGAATGACGCGAGATTGACGATCAATCTAGAGAAGAGTGATTTCGGAAAGGCTGAAGTCAAGTATTTAGGATACAAGGTCGGATACGGAAATATCAGTCCGAGTGAAATAAAAATACTGAATATCAAGGAATATCCAAGACCTAAAACAGCAAAAGAAACCCGACGATTTCTAGGTATGACCGGCTATTACCGTAAATTCTGTCGGAACTTTTCAAGTATTGCCACGCCTCTAACGGATCTCCTGAAGAAAAACAACAGATTCAAATGGACGGCAGAATGCCAAGAGGCTTTTGAGCAAATAAAGAAAATGCTTAGTGAGGAGCCTGTACTATTAGCCCCGAATTTTAATAACCTTTAACTCTGCATACTGACGCTAGTGATATTGGGGTAGGAGCTGTATTATTACAGTTAGACAATAAAGGAAACTTGAGACCAATTAGCTACTTCTTAAAAAAGCTAAATAAACATAAAAAAAAAATATTCCGTTATCGAGAAGGAAGCATTGGCGGTTATTCTTGCAATCGATAACTTTGAAATATACCTCACATCTGGGAAGGATCAAATTGAACTATATGTCGACCATGACCCAATCACATTTTTGAGCAAAATGCGAAACAAAAATAGACGACTGCAAAATTGGTTTTTAATTTTATAGGAATATCCTTTGAAAATAAAACATATCAAAGGAACAGAGAACAAAGTAGCAGACACGCTTTCGCGTTGTCAGGTGATATAAAATAGAAAAAAAAAAAAAAGATGCTGAGATGAACAAATAAATTAGACGCAATCCAGGGACTGGATTTAAAAAAATTTTTCTGATAATTTTTTTTCTTTTATGGAGGATGGTGTGACGGATCCGTACGAAAAAGGCAAACAAACCCGTCGAAACGGAACGTTGACAAGAGAGAGAGGGAGAGAGAGAGAGGGAGAGAGAGAGAGGGAGAGAGAGAGAGAAAGAGAGAGAGAAAGAGAGAACGTAGAGAACGTAGAGAAAGAATATCAGCAGGAGCGATGACCAAGGGAGATAACTAAGGCGGCAAAAGAAAAGAAACAGAAACAAAAAGAGTCAGTTGCCGCGAAGATTGAAAAATGGGATAGACGCAGTGCACCACGTGGGAATTAGAAAAAAGAGGAATTACCGATTTAACCCCACCAAGATAAAAAAAAGAAAGAGGAATATGAACCTGGAAAACCTAAGGTAAATACAGGCATTTTTCCTTTAACGCGGAAGGCGATACGACAAGTATGAAAAAGAATTTTTGATAGCGGGGGTTTTAATTACGTAAAAAAAAAGAGAGAAAGCAACCAATATGATCCTCGGAAGAGATCGAGAACGTTGTGCAGATATTTCCTCTTCTGTATATCATGAAGTGCGGATGCACTATGAACAGAGAAAAAAGGGAATCAAGTTCCGATTTAATGTGCGAATGATTGATTATTATTTCATCATCAATATATTGAATTGGCATATATATATAAATGAGTAATGTGACATTTAATTTTCAAAATATACAAAAAAAGAAAAAAGGAATCAAGTTCCGGTTTAATGTGGGAATGATTGATTATTATTCCAGCATCAATATATTGAATTGGCATATATATATATATATATATATATATACAAATGAGTAATATGACATTTCATTTTTTTTATAAAAAAAACAAAAAAAAAAAACAAAAGAACCAGGAGAATCTCCCTCTCCATATATTTCATATTTTTAATAATAAAAGAAGAATCGCGCGTGATGCACCCGTGATTTTGAAATTAAAATATAATCCACTGTTTGTTTTTTTTTCTTCTCTTTGTTATTTGATGTATATAAAATATCAAAATGGAAACATTATTCCATCTAACCTCAGCGCGCTTTGGATTCTAGAAGGGAGAACAATAGCCTACCGCATTCGCTGATCGGTCCTTCCAGAGTTCGTATATATATTAATTATATACATACCCACAGCGAATGACACAATATATATATATATAAATATATATATATATAGGTATATATATAAATTTATATATATATATATATATATATATATTAATATATATATAAATATATATATATATACAACTATCTATATATATACATGAATAAATTTATGTATATATATGTATATATGTGTGTATATATATCTATATATATAAATATATATATAAATATCTCTTTATATATATATCTATATATGTATAAATATGTATATATATATAAATATATATACATATAAATATATATATATAAATATCTATCTATATATATACAAATATATATATAAAAATATATATATACATAAATATATATATAAATAAACATATTAAAATATAAATTTATATATATATATATATGTATATATATACATACACATATATATATGTACATATATATATAAATATAAATATATAAACATAAATATCTAAAAATATATATATCTATGAATATATATATAAATATATATATGTATATATATAATTATATATTAATATATATATATGTATATATATACATATATATATAAATATACATATATATATGTATTATATATGTAAAAAATATATGTATGTATATATATATATATAAATATAAATATATTTATATTAATATATATATATAAATATACAAATATAAATATATATAAATATACATATATATATATATATACATATAAATATGAATATATATACATGAATATATATATAATATATAAATATAAATATAAATAAATATATGAATATATATATAAATATATATATATATAAATATATATATAAATATAAATAAATATATAAATAAAAATATATAAATACAAATATATAAATAAATATATAAGTATGTATAATTATATAAATATATATATATAAATAAAGATATAAATATAAATATATGACTATATATAATTATATATATATAAATATATATAATATATATACATATATATATAATATATATAAATATGTATATATATAAATATATACATGTTAATATACTTATGTAAATATATATATATATATATATATGTAAATATATATACTATATATATAAATATGTATATATATAAATATAAATATGTATATATATGAATATAAATATATACATGTTAATATATATATGTATATATATATATATGTAAATATATATATAAATATATATATGTACATATATATACAAATATGTATATATATATAAATATATATATATATATAAATATATACATAATATATATATATAAATATATATTTAAATATATATATAAATATATGTAAATATATATATATACATATATATATGTACATATATATATTTAAATATTTATATATATATAAATATATATATATAATATATATTAATATACATATAAATATATAATGATATATGCATATGAATATATACATATTTATATATTAATATCTATATATGTATAAATATCTATATATATAGAAATATTTATATATCTATAACTATACATATATATATTAATATCTATATATATATAAATATATATATATACATACATAAATATCTATATATATAAATATATAGATACATAAATATATAAATATATATATACATAAATATATATATTTATGTAATATATATATAAATATATATATATGTAAATATATATGTATACATATATAAATATTAATAAATATAAATATATATATATAAATCTAAATCTATATATAAATAAATATGAATATATATAAATATATATATAAATGCGTATATATATACATATATGTATATATATAAATATATATTCATATATATATAAATGTATATGTATATATATACATATATATATAAATGCGTATATATATAAATCTTTGTATATATATACATATATATATATTCATAAATATATAAATGTATATGTATATATATATATATATATTTATATATATATACGAATATATATATTTATAGGTATATATAATTATATATTTATATATATAAATTATATATATTTATATATATATAAATTTATATATATATTTATATATATATTTTTTACATATATATTTATATATATAATTATATAGATATTTATATATATATTCATATATATATATTTATATATGTATGTTATATATATATTTTTATATATATATATATTTATATATATATATATGTATATATATTTACATATATACATTTCTATATATTTATATATATATTTCTATGTATTATATATTTATATATTTATTTATATATATATTTATATATATACATATATATATATTTATATATATATATTATCATATATATATTTTTATTTATATATATATTTATTTATATTTATATATATATTTATATATATATATTTATATTTGTATTTATATATTATATATATATTTATGTATATATATATATATATATATTTATATATATATATAGTTATATGTATACCTATATTTATATATATATGTACATATATATATATTTTGAATGTATATAATGCATATATATATATATTTATATATATACATATATATACATATTAATATATATTTATATATATATATATTCATAGGTGTATAAATATCTCTCTATATATAAATATCTATATATGCATAAATATCTATATATGTATATATATCTATAACTATGCATATATATATTAATATCTATATAT
>NW_027633280.1:60000-80000 GCF_053919585.1 Euprymna scolopes
TACAGCTCGAAAGCTGGTCCTAAAAGGAAGAAGCCGCTTATTGCTCTTTCTTTTATACTTGTTTCCGGTGGTCTTTTGTGCATGTGTGTATAAGGGGAAGTGACGTTGTCCTTGTGTGCGCGTGTGTGAGTATACACGTGAATGTGAATGTATGCAAACGTGAATATATGTACGTGTGTGGATGTGAGCGTGTATGTTTTTATGCGCGTATGTATGTGACAAGTAATAGCTTGAAATGTGAACGTGTGTTTGGTGTGAGACTAGAAAAGGTTCGCACAATACTCCCCTTCCTAGGAAAAAATATATATATGCAGTGTATATATATTGATATATATATATTTTTTGTAAGTAATATTTTCGGCAATTGACTGTTCGTCCTGTTTTTTTTGCTGTTGGTGTGGTTGTTTGAAAAAAAAAAAACGTCAAAAAACGGAGTGTGTTCGTAAAAAAAAAGTATTCACTTACGCGTGGAAAGGCGTTTACTCTTTTTTTAGGGTGATATTTGTTTGGTTGTTTTTTGGTGTGCTGACATGTGCAACGAGTTGCTTGGACAATGAAATGAATTGTTTGTTTGGAAGGAAAATTTTTGTTTCTTGTTGACGGTGTCTTCACATGTGATTCTGTGGTAGTGTGTACATTGTTTGGACGGGCGCTAGTTTCGCATTCGTTCTTGTTGAACGATGAGTTTTGTTGCCGGCTGTCAATGAAACTTCCAAGTTGTGAGTTTATCAGCGTGCGTGGTGCATCTCAACTCGTATTGTTGATTCAACTTCTTCCTATGTGTTGATAGGGATGTCCTGTAATTGTTTCTCTGTTGTTGCGTCTGCTGTGCGGGAGGGAATGTGTATAGGCCTATGTGGTTTTTCTCCTCGCATTTGTTGCAGGGTAATGTCAGGAAACCGTGAAAAATGTTTGTCGAGCTCAAATTCTCTATGAAGTCGACAGCTCCGGGTTTGTTTTCTACCGAGTCTGACGAGGGGTTTCGTCATTGTTGTTTGGAGTAGTTATACCTGGTAGTGGTTCACTTATTTTTCTTTGTTGAAAAGTTCGTTTTTTTTTGTTTATCAAATAAAACGCGCGTCTCGCTCCAAACAATTAATTTCAAAAAGGTAGGGTCGCCATGCTTGTTCGTTTTGCGTCAGTCGGGCGCCAGTTTGTTGTGGTGGTGAAAATTAGGACTAATGAATTGAATTGAGAAAGAGACGAAGTACGTATCAAATTGAATTAAACGAACTAGGATTTATTTCATGAAGAAACAAATGGAAGAAAAGGGTACTACATGTGTTTAGTTTGGCGTACGTCTCTCGTTGTTAGCTGGTGAGAGGGAAAGTTTATTGTTGTAGAGAGAGAGTGAGTGTGTGTATGAGTGTTTCGTTCAACCGCATCGATTTCATTTCATTTTAAATAAAGGGGTCACCATTTCATGTAGTGTGCTAGGATATATAAATACCCTAACTCGCTACAAGAAAAAATAATGAAACGAATTGAATGAAGGAAACAAAGAACTCAAGCGCTGGAATAAAATAAACATGTCCTTTATTTTCTATTGAGAGCTGAAAATCTTTGGTGTACACGTGTTCATTCTGCTGTTGACGACTACGCGCGTGGAAGAAAAGGGGAATGCTATAGAGAAACGCGAAGTGGCAAGCCGGCCTGTAGAAAGAGAGGGAGCGTTGTGCACATGTCTGTTTTGATGGACCAAAGCGAAGGGGAGATAGAATGAGAAAGTCAATCCAGGTTATGGAGATAGAAAGCATATAAAGTGTACGTACTGTCTGTTGGCTTTTTGTCCCACATAGTAGCAAGTGGTGTGTGCACGCATGCCGAAAAGGCACGCTGTCGGTCCGTAGACCATACAGCTCGAAAGCTGGTCCTAAAAGGAAGAAGCCGCTTATTGCTCTTTCTTTTATACTTGTTTCCGGTGGTCTTTTGTGCATGTGTGTATTTCCTTTGAAAGGGGAAGTGACGTTGTCCTTGTGTGCACGTGTGTGAGTATACACGTGAATGTGAGTGTATGTATGCGAACGTGAATCTATGTACGTGTGTGGATGTGGGCACGTATGTTTGTGTGCGCGTATGTATGTGACAAGTAATATAGCTTGAAATGTGAACGTGTGTTTTTGCGTGAGACTTGAAAAGGCTTGCGCACTTTCTATGTTACTAAAAGCAATTTGTTAGTGGATAAAAAACATCTTACTAAATTATAAATGGCAAAAGGGAAACCATTATAAGAGTTTGAGAGGACGGATCTTTGAGCTTAATAGGGGTGGACTCTCCCATAGATCCATTGCAAACGAAGTGAATCGTAGCAAAACGGTCATCACAAATTTTTTAAGAAATCCAGATCAATATGAGCACAAAAAGAGTCCAGGTCGACCAAAAAAAAAAAATAAATAACCCCATCACTGGATCCCCGTATCAGAAGAAGTTTAAAAAAAAAAACTCCAGTATGAGCTTAAGTCGATTGAAAAGCCTAACAGCAGCAGTATGTAGTCCTAAAACCATCAGAAGGCATCTGAAAATGAAGGGTTTCAATCATTTAAAGTGACTGCAGTCTTCTTGAACAGCACAAAACTAACCGACTTAAATATGCCGCCAAATACCAGACTTGGGATGAAGAAAATGTAATTTTCTCCGATGAGAAACAGTTTAATCTAGATGGTCCAGATGGATTTCAACACTATTGGCATGATAAAAATTTGCCCAAAGAGACTTTTTCAACTCGGCATAGTGGAGGAGGGTCTTTAATGATCTGGGGTGCTTTCTTATCAGCTGGGACTCTAAAGTTGCAAGTAGTGAAATGCCGGCAAACATCATTGAAGTACATTTCAATGCTTGAAAATGCTTCTTTCAGGACTGAAGGTCCACGTCTGTGTGGAAGAAATTGGATTTTCCAGCAAGACAACACTGCAATACACACTTCTCGACAAACACGAGAATACTTTTCTTCAAATATTATAGAATTGTTAGATCATCCTGCATGTTCTTGGGACCTCAATGGATGGATGGCAAAAGAAGTGTTAAAGGATGGAACCCAGTATGATTCGATAATGGAACTTTCTGATTCAGTTTTCAGTACATGGGATAAAATTCCTTCGCAACTGATAAAAAACTTAGTCGCAAGCATGCCGAAGAGAATTTTTGAAGTAATTCGTAATAATGGAGGATATACTAAATACTGAGACCCTTTTTAGTAATTTATAATTGCCTTTTGTTAGATAAATTATCAGTGGTCTTATCATTTTGACCAGGTGAAAATGTTTTTTTTTTTTTAAATAATTATTAGATCAGGGTTAAGGTTTCGAATGAAGCAGATTTCATTTTTTTCCATCATATTTTCCCTTTTGGCAATGGTTTCAACCATTTGTTTGATTAAAAATTTGATAATATGCATAAACGCTTACTTTCTTAAGTGGTCTTATGATTTTGACCAGGACTGTATATGTATATTTATATATGTATATTCATATATGCAAATACGTATATTTATATATGTATATCTGTGTATATATATATATGTATATATATATATGCATATATGTATATTTATATATGTATATATGTATATATATATATTTATATATTTATATATATATGTGCATATATATGTATATTTATACATGTATATATGTATATTTATAAACGTATTTGTGTATATATATGTATATGTATATATGTGTATATTTATATAAATATATATATAAAGGTATACGTATATATCTGTATATTTATAAATATATATATATATATATCTGTATATGTGTGTATATTTATATATATATGTATATTTATATGTGTATATTTATATATATATGCATATATATGTATATTTATATATATATGTGTGTGTGTATTTATATATATATATGTATATATATGTATATATATATGTGTGTATTTATATATGTGCATTTATATATATGTATGCATATATATATTTATATATATATGTACGTATGTATATATATTTATATATATGTATATATATATGTGTATATTTATATATATATGTGTATATTTTTATATATATGTGTATATTTATAAATATGTATATACATGTATATATCTCTCTCTATATATATATGTATATACGTGTATATTTATATATATGTATATATATGTGTATATATGTGTATATATGTGTATATTCATATATATGTATATATGTGTATATATATGTGTATATTCATATATATATATGTATATGTGTATGCATATATATATATGTGTATCTTTATATGTATATATGTGTATATATATATGTGTATATATATGTATATATGTGTATATATATGTGTATATATGTGTATATATATGTGTATATTCATATATATATATGTATATGTGTATGCATATATATATGTGTATCTATATATGTATATATGTGTGTATATATATATATGTATCTATATATGTATATATATGTATATATATATATGTATACGTGTGTATATATATGTGTATGTATATGTACGCCAAAGGGCGAATGAACTCTTTTTCTGGGTTAACGGCCAACTAGCACCGTGTATATTTGTGTGTGTGTATATGTGTATTGGGGTAGAGAGGGCTCCCGTAAGCCGTGGTGAAGGCAACCTTTCTAGGAGAAGCAAATCTCTGATTTAAAAAACCATAAAGCGGAAGACCATTACCCGCATTAAGCTGGTCTGCAGTTTAATTTGTTGCTGGCTATCTTGCTCTTGCTTTTTGCTGGATCTCAACATTTTGAACCGAGAGAGAGACTTAGCTGTCGTACAAAGCTAAGACTCTGTAACATCATATTTGTATAGATACTCCCTCAGGCATTTGGGCTCATGGATTTTAAATGTCCGAGGGAGTGGCACTCGTCTGACAAGAGACGTTGCAATCATCATGTATATGTATATATGTGCATGTATATATGAATATAGTGAAGAAAAAGTTGGTTACACATGAATGGATACTCTGGTGGAAGATAAAAATCCAGTGACGGTAAAATCCAAATGTAAAACTTCAAGAAAGTTAAAAGAATTTCCATTTGTACAAGTAAAATCCAAAGAAATCCCGTAATTGGAAGAAGATGGTCCATAATAATTCAAAGGCAAAAATCCATGGAATAATTCACAAAAATGTGTACAAGGAAAAAAGAAAAGATTCCAATGATATTAATAAAAGAAAAATAAGATATGCTTTTCACTCTACTTCCGAGACATAAATATAAATAAGAAAGATCAGGGCAGAGAAAGAGGAAAAGATCTTTGACTTACTTGTGTTTCATCAAATACTTCTACATGCAAAATCCGATCCCGCATTTTGCTAATTCCTACCCTCTGATAAGAAGGAGAGTATTTCTTCGAAACTCTGTGGATTAAGGACTATCCATTTATCTAGTGTTTCCTTTTCAGATTAAATATGTTTTTAACTCATTTCAAAGTGTTTTTTTTAACATATTTTATTAATTGTTTGCTCATATTTTAAGCTCTATTTCCAATTTGGTTTTATCGAGCTTTTATATCTGGCTGAGATAATTTTATATATATTAATTCTTTATTATTTATAATATACTTTAATTTTACCATCTTGGATCATTTTGGTAAATTTAATTGTAATTTTTATTTTATAATATATATATATATATAATATATATAATATATATATATATAATATATATATAATATATATATAATATATATATAATATAAATATATAATATATATATATATGTATATATATAATATATATATGTATATATATATACAATATATATATAATATAAATATATAATATATATATATGTATATATATTATATAGATATATAATATATATAATATATATATATACTATATATAATATATATATAATATATATATCTTATATATATATTATATATATATAATATATATATATATCTTATATATATATTATATATATAATATATGTATATAATATATATATATATGTATATATGTGCATATTTATGTACATATATGTATATTTATATATATATGTGTGCATTTATATATATATATGCATATATATATGTATATTTATATATATGCATGTATATATATTTATATATATGTACGTATGTAAATATATGTATATATATGTGTATATTTATATATATACATGTGTATATATATATATATGTGTATATTTATATATATATATATACGTGTATATTTATATATATATGTATATACATGTATATTTATATATGTATATATATATGTATATATGTATATGTGTATATATATGTATATTCATATATATATATATGTATATATGTGTATGTATATATATATATATATATATATTTTTTTTTTTTGAGCTAAACAAAAGGATTGGAAAGGCATCCACAACCCTCTCTAAACTAACTAAAAGAGTCTGGGAAGACAGGCACCTTACCACCTCCACCAAGATGACCGTCTACAGAGCATGCATTCTCAGTGTTCTACTGTATGGGAGTGAATCCTGGACTACATACTCAACACAAGAGAGGAAACTCCAGGTCTTCCATATGAGGTGTATACGTAGGATACTTGGTATCACATGGCAGGACAGAGTGAGTAATACTAATGTTCTGCAGAGAGCGGGAATCCCATCCATTTACTCCCTACTGCGTGAGCGACGTCTTCGCTGGCTGGGCCATGTGCGCAGGATGGATGATGGGCGCATCCCTAAAGACCTTCTCTATGGCGAGCTTGCCTCAGGCTCAAGAAAGAGGGGGTGACCCCATCTCCGCTACAGGGATGTCTGCAAGCGTGACATGAAGGCTCTCTCGGTGGACAGGAATACATGGGAAGCCTCTGCAGCTGACAGAACTGCCTGGAGGAAAATGATACGCCAGGGGATTATCATCAGCGAGAGGACCCTCCATGTTGAAAACGATGCAAGGAGAGCTAGGAGAAGAGCGAGTGTACAGGCGGAACAGCCGGACGAAGCAGCAAATTGCATGACAACCTTCGTATGTCAAGGCTGTGGCAGACTATGCAAATCAAGAATTGGTCTCTACAGTCACACAAAAGGATGCATACAGGCAACATCTTAATACGGCGCTGATCCATAGTCGTTTCGACTGACGGATGCCACACACATATATATATATGTATATATTCATATATATATATATATATATATATATATATATATATATATATATATATATATATATGTATATATGAGTATGTATATATATATATGTATATATGTGTATTTATATATGTATATATGTGTATATATATATATATGGGATGTAATGGGTTCTGAGGAGGGGTAGCACTTTTGATGTCCGGCTGCTCCCTATCAAATAGGGTGGACGCACATCACTGGTCCCCACTCATCCCTAAAGCTCTCACATGTTGGCTCCAAGTGCCATATTCCGGTAAACCGCTTCAGCTGGCAGGCAAAACCATGTGAGGGGGTGGTGTCTAACTTTGCACCACTGAGCGAATGAACTTCATACGAAGTCACTGGTCAGGACAGATGGGTTCCAAGAGAGCTCAAACGGCCAATATGTTCCTCGTGCCTCCGGGGGAAGGTTCTTGAGCCAGAGGCTAGGACAAGGACAGTCTGATATAAAACCTACGACCCAAGGACCTCGCTGTCACCGTCCCACTTTGCTGGGCCATGACAGATGAAACCACGGGTGTAATGGGTGGGACCAGTACCGTGCAAGCTGCATCTCACCATAAAATTCCACTGCACAGGCTTGAAGGACATGTCCAAGTTCACTTGCTAACAATTCTACCAAGTCCTGTACCGATGGGAAGGGGAGAAAACGGCAGGTGGAAGATGGTCACTGGAAGCCGCAGTCCCGATTCCTGCATACAGGCGATTTAGGATATCGGTCGCCTGATGTTGAACCTGGATATGACAGCATCACTCGGCAGCACCCTGAATGACCAAGCAGCCTTATCTAGGGACAGCACTGCTTGCTCCACAAGGAGAGGGGCCTAGAAAAGGTGGCCTAAACAAAAAGCTCATTTCCGTCAACCCCAGTTGGCTAGCTGCGGTCAACGGGCATCTCCTAATGCGGTCGAAATTCAACAAGAAATGGAAGGTATGCACACACCTCTAAGGATGAAAAAGTACTGAAACTTGCATGCTGGAATATCAGAACCATGCATGACAAAGACGACAGCAACAGGCCAGAGCGTCGCTTAGTGAGGTTCGCTTTTCGGGGGAAGGCAGCCTTTAGGAACACGGCGCTGGATACACACTCTTCTCGTCAGGGAGGCCTGCAACAGAGGGGAATCACTCAGGCGTTGGCTTCATGATCAAAACATCCATCGCTTCCACACTAGAAAGCCTGCCAACTCGTCATTCTGACTGCATTATGTCCTTGCGCCTCCCACTAAAGAACAAGGAATATGCCCCGATTCTCAGTGTGTATGCCCCAACTCTTCAAGCTAAATCCGAAGAAAAGGACAGATTCTAATCAGAGCTCCGCCATCTCCTGCGGTGCACTCCTCCAGCGGACAAGATGATTATCCTTGGCGACTTCAACGCCAGAGTGGGCCAAGACGCAGATGCCTTGGCAGGCATGGCGTCGGAAACTGCAACGACAATGGGCACTTACTGCTGAAGATTTGCATGGAGCTGCAACTTGCCATTACCAACACCATCTTCCAGCAAAAGGACAACCTGGATGCATCCTTGATCCAGGCATTGGCACCTCATAGACTCTATTCTAGTTCGCCAAAGAGATCTCAGAGACGTCTTACATACCCGAGTGATGCCCAGCACAGAATGTCATACTGATCACCGCCTAGTGCGTTGCAGAATCCGAAAACGCCCTAAATCCTTAACAAGGAAGGGAGGACCACCCAGAAAAAAGTACAACCATAGCAGGCTACAATCAGATGAGGTAAAAGCCGTCTTCCAAGCAAGCTTGCAAAATAAATTTGAAAATGACAGTAGCCAAATAGACCCCTCACCTCATACTCTGGGATCAACTGAAAACAGCCATCCTGCAGACATCTGAAGAGGTCCTGAGATTCTCTACCAAAAAGAACCGGGACTGGTTTGATGAGAACAACATTGAAATAAATAACCTATTAGCGGAAAAGAGAGCAGCCCATCGGGCCCACCTGGCTCGACCATCCTGCCCATTGAGGAGAGCAGCCTTCCGTCATAGCTGCAGCATCCTCCAGCAAAAGCTCAGAGGTATGCAAAACGAGTGGTGGTCCAACCTCGCAATAAAAACTCAACAGTGCGCAGACACTGGTGACTATAAGGGCTTCTATGAAGCCCTCAAGTAAGTGTATGGCCCCACACACCGTGTCCAGAGTCCTCTGCGCAGTGCAGACGGCCAGGTACTCCTCACGGACGTAACATCCATCCTGAGTCGTTGGTCAGAGTATTTTCAGACCCTGTTCTGAGTCGACCATACCATTCATGACTCAGCAATACTCCGTATTCCTCAGTTGCCAACTAAAATGGGATTGGATGAGCCTCCTTCCATGGAGGAACTCACTGAGGCCATTAGACATTTGAGGTGCGGCAAGGCCCCAGAAATTGATGGGATCCCTCCAGAGATCTGGAAATATGGAGGTCCCGAACTGCACATCAAGCTCCATGAACTCCTTGCCTGTTTTTGGGAGCAAGGAAAACTCCCATGGGACCTCCGCGACTCAGTCATCATTGCCTTATACAAAAACAAGGGGGGAAGATCGGCCTGCTCAAACTACCGGGGAATCACCCTGCTCTCTATCGCAGGTAAAATCCTTGCCCGTGTGCTCTTGCGCAGACTGATACCTGCTATCGTGGAAGACCATCTCCCAGAAACTCAGTGTGGCTTCAGAGAAGCACAACAGACATGGTTTTCGTCCTCAGGCAACTCCAAGAGAAATGTCGAGAGCAGAACAGGGAACTTTACATTACGTTTGTGGACTTGATCAAGGCATTCGATACAGTGAGCAGAGAAGGACTTTGGCTGATTATGGAGAAAACTCCTCCACATTTTTATTCAGCTGCATGAGAATCAGAGTGGCAAAATCAGAGTGAACAACAACCTATCAGAACCCTTCCTCATCAACAACGGCGTGAAACAGGGATGCATCTTAGCACCGACTCTGTTCAGTATCTTCTTTAGCATGATGCTTAAACATGCAACCGAAGACCTTGACGACAAAGACAATGCGATCTATATCCGATATCGCCTTGACAGCAGCTTGTTCAACCTCAGAAGGCTGCAAGCTCACACGAAGACTTTCGAGCATATGATTCGAGATCTTCTCTTTGCCGATGATGCAGCCCTTGTTGCCCATACCGAAAGAGCCCTGCAGCATCTCACATCCTGCTTCGCAAAGGCTGCCCAGCTCTTTGGACTCGAGATCAGCATGAAAAAGACAGAGGTCCTCCACCAGCCCGCTCCTGGGAAAGAGTACAACCCTCCCCACATCACCATAGGTGAAATCGAGCTAAAGACAGTATACCAGTTCACCTACCTGGGATGCACTATCACCTCAGATGCAAAGCTCAACAAGGAAATCGATAACTGACTAGCCAAGGTGAACAGTGCTTTTGGCAGACTATACAACAGAGTCTGGCGGAATAAACACCTGAGGAAGGACACAAAAATCTGTGTCTACAGAGCCGTAGTACTGCCAACCCTTCTTTACAGCTCTGAGACATGGGTAACCTACTGCCATCACATACGACGCCTCGAGCGTTTCCATCAGCGCTGTCTCCGCACCATCCTCAATGTACTCTGGTATGACTACGTCACCAATGTTGAGGTCATCCAGCGGGCGAGGACCACCAGCATCAAGGCTATGCTGCTAAAGTCACAACTGCGCTGGGCGGGGCATGTCTCCAGAATGGAGGATCACCGACTGCCCAAGATAACTTTTTATAGCGAACTATCCACCAGCTCCCATGATAGAGAAGCTCCGAAGAAACATTATAAGGACTCTCTGAAGAAGTCACTTGAAACCTGCCACATTGACCAACGCCAGTGGTGTACTCTTGCTGCAGAATGTGTCACCTGGCGACGCACAGTCCACCAGGCCGTCACCTCCTTTGAATTCTCTCGCATAGAGATCCTGTGCGAAAGGCGCTACAAGAGGAAGATTCGGGAAGTCTCAGCAACCGCACCTGATGGAACTTTTGAATGCAGCCACTGTGGCCGAGCCTGCTTGTCTCGCATTGTGCTCATCAGCCACAAATGTGCTTGCAGTTGACGAATCTTCGTTCCCGAAGTAAACCCATTGATATGTATATATGTGTATATATATGTATATATGTGTATGTATATGTATATATGTATATGTATATATATATGAATATATGTATATATATATGTATATATGTGCATGTATATATATATGTATATATATGTATATATATGTATGTATATATATATATATATGTATATATGTGTATGCATATATATATGTATATATGTGTATATACATGTATATATGTATATATATATGTATATATATATATAATGTATATATGTGTATATATATGTACATATGCGTATATGTATATATATTTATATATGTATATATATAATGTATATATGTGCATATATATGTACATATGCGTATATATATTTGTATATTTATATATATGTATATATGTGTATATTGATGTATATATGTATATATATATATATTTATATATATATATATATTCATATCTCTATATATATGTATATATTTGTATATTTATATATATATATATGTATATATGCGTATATTTATATATATATATGTGTATATATGCATATATTTATATATATATGTTTTCTTTTTTTTTTTTTTTTTTTTTTTTTTAATTACATTTTCACCCCAAACAAGGCGTATTGCCATTTTGGTGTAGGGGGCTACTATCAGGAGCAGAAACTACTGGGGCACTATGTTGGGATTTGGGCAGCAAGATGTCGGTTCACATTGCACTTGAACTTCCGCATGTCAGTACAGTTGGGGAAGCAGGAACTTGGAATGGAATTCCAGCGTCTAGCGGTTCTGGGGAAGAAACTATTGGAGTAGAAAGATCTACTGTGTGGGAGTGGGATTTAGCTGCCTGTCGGGTTTGTCGAGGGTGTCTACGTCGTGAGGGCACAAGTGTCTGCAGTTCGTCAGAGCATTCACCATTAAAATACTTGTAGAACAGGCAGAGGGATGCAACGTTTTGTCGATGGGACAGAGGCTGAAGCTTAGATGCCAGTTCAGGGCCTATCAAATTGGCGACTCTTTTTTGAACCTTGTCTAGGAGCGAGAGACTAGTAGCAGATGCACCGGCCCAAATGTGACAACAATACTCCATACATGGGCGAATGGTGGCCTTATAGAGGTACAGGATACTTTCAGGTGTCAGCAGTTTTCTAGCATGGTAGGACCCTACCTTTTTCACAGCGGCCCTGGCAATGTTTTCAATATAATTGTTCAAACTCATGTTTCCTGTGAACGTTAGGCCAAGCAGTTTGAAAGATCTACTCTCAGACAGGGAGTCACTGGCCATTGCTATTGGTGGCAGAGAAGGTTCTTGTAATTATTGAAGGAAACCAGTTTAGTCTTGGCAGCATTGAATGTGACCATCCATTTATGTCCCCATTCCACTACAGATTGGAGGTCATCCTCTAGTGTTTTTGCCATTTCTTTAGATATGTGTTCGTTTGATTTCCTGTCATGCCTGTTATAGAGTGTAGTGTCATCAGCATATACCCATTTCAGAGGCAGTTTTGTCGGGGAGGTCATTAATAAATATTAGGAACAATAGAGGCCCAGGGATAGACCACTGAGGCACTACCGCATTTATATCACACTGTTTAGACGTACGGCCGTCGAGGACAACCTGGATTTTTCTCTTATCTAAGAAGGATTTAATTATGTTACTTATAGGATATTATGTTGGGATTTAATTATGTTCTACCAGTGATACCTGTAAGGTTTGCGTTAAGCAAGCTGGTTTTCCAATCCGACAGCGTGTCGCCGTGAACGAATGTAAACCACTAATGGCGATTCGTCTGTCCTTTTATAAGGGGGATAACTCCACTTATGCAAACGCTGAGCGAAAGGGAGATAACTCCTTTCTGGCCTCTACATGCCCCTCCCCCTCATGACCACAAAAGAAAGTTGTTGTGGTCATCTTTTATGTGGAGAAATACTCGTGCGATTTCCCCCGCATTTGGGGCTCTCGTCCTCCGACTTGACGGTTCCCTTAACGGAGGAGGACTGTATTTTTGGGTATCTCCTCCCGTGGTATCTTCCACTTCCATTTCTTCCTCATGCTGGCTTGGGGATTCCGTGTCGGCGTGTTGTTCCACCTCCATTGCCTCCTTCGGAGGTTGTGCCTGTGGGGTCTCCACATTTATAGGTGGGTTCGGGATTTCTTGTCTGATGTTACGAGGGCCATCCACTACTGGGTGTATTCTGCGGAGAAACCGACGGTTGCGCAATGTCACTCGATTGCTTCCATCGACCCGGACTCGGTACTGTCGGTACCCCTGGGTCTCCACGATTCTCCCCGTCTTTGTCCATCGACGTGGGTGGTTCCCGTCTTGGTTCTGGATCTGGACGTAATCTCCTACCTGGAGTTCCCAGAGTGGGCGACAATGTTGGTTGTAATACTGCTCGTTCCTCATGTGTCTTTTGGCCATTGCCACTTCCCTTAGTTTGCCTATTTCTGTCCACTGTTTTCGAACCTGGTATTTGTCCCGCAGGACAGGAAGGTGGTCTTTAATGACCCGACCATACAGCATCATGGCCGGGGACATGTCCAGATCTTGGACAGGCGTGTTCCTATGGGTCAGTAGTGCTCGGGCCGCCCGATCATGGCACAAGCGTCCATAACTGTCCGTATTGTCCGCCAGTATACGTCTCGCGGTTTTGACGGCTAACCCTGCGCGGCCGTTGCCTTGGGCATAATGCGCTGATGAGGTACGTTTTCGTATGCCCCAATTCCTCAAAAAGGAGTCGTATTCCTGGGATTCAAATGGGGGCCACCATCCGACGAAATATCTTCCGCTACGCCGTAGGTACAGAACCAAGTCCTCAAGGTATCACACACCATCTTGGCTCTTCCCGATGACATTAGGGCCACTTCAACCCATCCCGTATACCTGTCTGCGTATACCATAAAGTGTCTACCCTGCATCTGGACGAAGTCAACCAGCACTTGTTGGAATGGAAATTCCGGGTCTGCTGGGGACATCAAGGGTTCCCTGGCCTGAGATGGTGCGATTTCATTGCACGTGCGGCACTGGGCTCTTGTTTGCCCGATGTTAGCATTCAACCCTGGCCAGAATAGTCGTTGTCTCGCATTCACCAGCATTCCGTTCATACTCTGATGAGCGGAATGAAGAGATTCCAATACCTCTGCGCGGAGTTGTCGAGGTATTAGGATTTTGTTCCCCTTGATGATCACTCCTTCCAGGCAATATAACTCCTCACGCATAGGCCAGAAGACTATATATAATATATATATCAATATATATCATATATATAATATATACATAAATATATATAATATATATATACATATATATAATATATATATATGTATATGATATATAATATATATATACATATATAATATATAAATAATATATATATATAATATACAATATATATGATATATATAATATATATGCATATATAATATATATATATTATATAATATATATATATACTTATATAATAAATATATCATGTATATACTATATACAATATATATAATATATATCAATATATGAATATATATAATATATATACATGTATAATATATATAATATATATATAATATATATAATATACATATAATATATACGTACAATATACATATCATATATATATATAATATATAATATATATATATAACATGTATATAATATATACATATAATATATATGTATAATATATATATAATATATATATATACAATATATATATAATATATATATAATATGTATATAACATACATATACAATATGTATATAATATATAAAATATATAATATATATATGTATGATATATATATAATATATATAAAATATATATATATCCTATATATATCATATATATATAATATACACAATATATATAATATATATATAATATATATGTAATATATATATGATATATATCATATATATAATGTATATATATAATATATATATAATATATATCATATATATTATATCTCTCTATATAATATATATATCATATATATAATATATATATCATATATATAATATATATATATATAATATTTATATCTATATATAATGTATATATCATATATATCTCAGATATATAATATCTATATATAATATATATATAGATCATATATATAATATATATAATGTATATATAATATATATAAGTATATAATATGTAAAATATATTTATAATATAAAAATATATATACAAAATATATATATATATAAATACATATATATGTATATATATACATAAAATATATATATACAATATATATGTATATAATATGAATATATATAATATATATAAAATATATATACAACGTATATATTACATATATAATATATACATATAATATATAACGTATATATTACATATATAATATATAGATATAATATATATATATAATATACATATAATATATATAATGTATACATATAATATGTATATAATATATGCATATAATATATATATAATATATACATATAATATATATATAATATACATATAATATATATAATATATACATATAATATATACATATAATATATATATAATATATACATATAATATATATATAATATACATATAATATATATATAATATACAATATATATACATATATATACAATATATAAAATACATATATATCATATATATATATCATATATATATATCATATATATATCATATATATAATATATTTGCAATATATATATCATATATAATATATATATCATATATATATAATATGCAATATATATATCATATATATAATATATATATATAAATAATATATATAATATATATATAAATATACATAATATATATAATATATATATATAATATATAAAATATATATATATATAGAAATATATAATATATATAATATATATATATAAATATATATAATGTATATAATATATATAAATATATAAATATATATATTATATATATGATATATATAATATATATATACATATATAATTCTTATATAATATATATATACAATATATATAATATATAATATATATAAATATATATAATATATATACATATACAATACATATGTAATCTTTATTTTATATATATATATATATATATATATATATATATATATATATATATATATATATATATATACATATGTTGTGGAGATACCCACTAATTAGCATACGTGGGTGAAAAGATATAGATAAAGGTATAATATATATATATATATAATATATATAATATTTTCATATATATATAATATATGTCATATATATATATATCATATATATAATTTATATTTTATATATAATATATATATAAAATATATACAATATATATAATATATATATAATATATATGATATATGATATGGATATATAATATATATATATGTATATAAAATATATATAGATATAATATATATACTATATACATATACTATATACATTATTTATATAATATACATATAATATATATAATATATCTATAAAATATGTATATGATATATAATCTATATTTTTATAAAGTATTAGGGTTCGTGTGTTTCTGTCTGTGTGTACAGCTCTCCATCATCAACGAAATATAAAGGAGGTAAGAGGGTAGATCTCTCCTGGTAGAGAAACATTAGAACCCATTTTAGGATGTTTCTGTTATAGGAGACATAAGAATCTGTGCCTAATGTCTTTATATACTATTCTACAAACAACCCCCATGTCGAATGACTTATGCTCATTTGCATATCACATTATATTAAATCTCTTTAACTAATTACCTCGACCTTATTACATATTGGAAATATTCTAATCATTTCAACTGTACTATTTACAAAATCTATTTAACATTTAATCTATCTTCTATCTTCTATCTATCTATATCTATATCTATCTTCTATATATATCTATAAAAACAGAGATGTGTGTGTGCCACAGACGATTTCTGATTGGTTAATCCAATAATCACATCTCCTAAAAAACAATCGTTTCTACGCTCTTACCTTTACCATAAAATATTATGGCTTTATTTATTGTCCATCTTGGAAGGGTTTAATTTTTTAATAACTTGCTCGAAAAGCATACAAATTAAAAAAATACGAAACTACACGAAATACGCGCACACAAAATACTAAACTACACGAAAAATACTAAACTACGCAAAAAATACTAAACTACACGAAATACGCGCACACACGCACACACACACGTTCACTACCGTCACGTTGTTATGGCAACCAAACCCGCTGACTTCTTTTTCTCATTTCACTCGTGGTCTTAAATTCATTTCGGGTTTGTATTACTGTACACATAGATTCGAATAAGTTGCCAAAAAAACAAATATATAACAAATAAATGTTATCAAAGGCAAATTTTTCGTGTTTTTATTCAATTTAACATGTTTATTCAGCTCGAAAAGCATACAGTGTTTACCGATGTATTGGAAAATTCAAGATGGCGGCCGATTCTCTCTTTAACACGGTAAGTTTGGAAAAAGGTGTAATAAATAAAAAACCGGTTAAAATACTGTTAAAAACTCGCTCAATATATGTTACCGTGACATAGGTTGACATATATTCGGCGGGTTTTTAATAGTATTTTGTATAGTTTTTTATTTATAACACCTTTTCCCAAACTTACGGTGTTAAAGAATGTGTGAGACGCCATCTTGAATTTTCCAACACATCGGTAAACACTGTATTCTTTTCGAGCTGAATAAACATGTTAAATTGAATAAAAACACGAAAAATATATCCAGTTTTTATCGGTTTTTTACCTTCTCTGCAGAAGTACAAAAAAAAACAAACAAAAAAAAAAAAACGGAAGGTACTTTTACAGAATGTTAAACTAACCCTAACCGATGTTTTATGTTTAGTTTAGGAAAAGTCAGAAGAAATAAAAGTCATTATTGCATGAAATATACGTATTTAGGTGAAGTATTGTTTATGTCAATTCTTTCGAAGAAATTTAGCAAGAATACCTGTAAACCAGGAAATCGGTAAAATGTCATCATGGATGAATACTTGTCTATTATAATTTCTACCCTTGACAAAAACTTAGCCATAACAAAAGAGATTTATTGTTCAGATTGTTTTTGAGATTGATTTCTAAAAAGATATTTTATAAATAAAATCGACTTTAAACTTAAAGACTTAAATTACAATAATTGAATTTAAACATTCTTATTTCAATATTTGGCACATAACACCTGCAAAAATGATCACAATGTCAGGATTTTATTTTATTTCAGAATCGATGGCAAATACTAATATTTAACATTAGTTTATCATTTAAGCCGATAAAAAAGCCCTTTTTTTTCCGAGTCATAAAAGGATTTGGAGTTTCCTAATCAACCTTTCGGGTGCAGTTGCACGCTCTCAAAATAACTAAAGTGTTGGCTTTAAAAAAATTGGTTCATTAAAACTAAACAGGTTTAGTTTTAATAAAAAAAAAAATTTAAAAAAAATCGCTTTGGTAATTAGATATGTCGTATGGTTATCCCTAATCGCTGAATAAAACCGCTAACGAGTTGAATGATTACGACATAAAATTAAACTCGGGTTCCTGAAACGGAAACTTCGTTTGTTTTTGTTTTTTTCTTATCAATATATTTACATTGTTATTTTGTTTTCATTTTCAATCATTCGAACAGTTTTCTTTTTCAAGTAATCCAAGTTACAAAATTCCCACTGTTTACTATGCTAAAATCACAATGACTAATGTATACCTATTAACCCTTATCCTTGAGTGGCCTCTGGGCCTTGATAAGTGGTGACACCCATGTAAAAAAAAAAAAAAAAAAATCAGTCGAACAGTTTTCTTTGGTATTATTATACAAACACCGTGACAGCGTTAGGGTTAGGGTTAGGATTAGGGTTAGGGTTAGGGTTTAGGGTTAGGTTTAGGGTTAGGTTTAGGGTTAGGGTTAGGGTTAGGTTTAGGGTTAGGGTTAGGGTTAGGGGTTAGGGTTAGGTTTAGGGTTAGGGTTAATTCGCTGTCACGGTGTTTGTATAGTTTTACCTTTTCTTTTTATAATGTACAGTTTTAAAAGTTTAAAAACGATATAGTTTTTACTTCAGGAAAATTAATGGGTCAGTTTTTACGATGTGCCCTGTTAAAATACTGTTAAAAACTCGCTCAATATATGTTACCGTGACATAGGTTGACATATATTCGGCGGGTTTTTAATAGTATTTTGTATAGTTTTTTATTTATAACACCTTTTCCCAAACTTACGGTGTTAAAGAGGGTGTGAGACGCCATCTTGAATTTTCCAACACATCGGTAAACACTGTATGTTTTTCGAGCTGAATAAATATATTACATTGAATAAAAACACAAAAAAGATATCCAGTTAGGTAGAAAAGTAACTTATCTTGCCTTTGATAACATTTATTTATATATTTGTTTTTGACTATTTTTTCGAATCTATGTGTACAGTAATCTTGCCAGGATGCGGAGGAAAATGAATGAAGGAGGAGGGGAATAAAATAAAAACATTTTGGAAACAGAGTAAGTTTGAAAGAATTGCTTTGCACAGAAAGAAATTAATGAAAAAATAAAATTAAATTTCTTTTCTTTCTTGATTTTTTTTTTAGTTTTTTATGAAAAAGGAAGTCAAAATTAAGACTATAAAAAACAATTTTTATTAAGAGCGAACCTCAGTCGTCAGGTCTGTAAAAAAAAGACGTGGAATAATAAATGTTTTCTAATACAAATTACAAAAAAATATATACATATATATACGTATATATATGTATGTATATATGTATGTTCATTTGTCTCTTTGAAGTTCGTTTGTTTAATATATCGGTTTGCAATATAATTTTGTCATTCTGTCAGACTCAAATTTTAAATCTATATATC
>NW_027633280.1:85000-90000 GCF_053919585.1 Euprymna scolopes
GAACTTTGTTCTGTCGCAAAAACGACAGGTCAGACCCGTATTACGAAAAGCAAGGAAGAAACCTACGAAAAAAGTTCACCAGTGGATTCTAATTACTGTTCTCCGTAAACAAAACAACAACTAAAGGACTTTTTAATTAATGTTTTGGTTGACGTCGGTACTAAAAGGAAATACCACAGCTAAAACTAAAATTCAAGGAAAGGATTTTTTTTCTTGAAGTTTTCACTGAATAACGGATAATACAGTAAAACGTCACGGGGGAAAAAAAAGGTAATCTCAATTTAAGAGGTATTTTAATTACTAAAATACTAGAGAAAAAAAACTCAAAGAACTAAATGTACTGCATACATTTATTCAATTGTGACTCGATTAAAAAAAAACCCAAACTTTTATTTTGTGGAAAGAGTTACTTATTAGTAAGTGCCTTAAAACGGAAAGTCAATTTCATTTCGTGATTCCAGATAAACCTGTTTTATTTTTTTTTTGCAGCGTGACTTGCAAAAAGAATATATCATTGCAAGCAGCGATATTATTATTGAAAACAGGAGCTTACAGCAATTTGCTTTTTTGTTGTAACCCAAACCGGTGTATATGGTACATGGTACAATATTTTTTTTAACTACACACTAAAAAAAAACAAAAACATGGAAGACTTATCAAAAATGTTCATGCAATTTTTACAAGCACAAGCTACACAAAACGAGCTTTGGCAAACACAAATACAGGCACAGGCTGACGGCAAGGAAAAGAGAGAGGACAGATTATTGAAATGGCAGCAGGAACAAGAAGAAAAGCAGAAAATGGCGCAATTAAAGCAGAAAAAAACTGCAATTGGAACAGGAAGAAAGGCATAAGAAACTACAATTGGAATATGAAGAAAGACAAGAGGAACGTTTTGTTAAAACACTGGAACTACTAAAGAGTAATCGAGAAAATGTCGATAGTGTTAATTTCTCCCATACAACTATTTTTAATAGCATGGACACATTTCATTATGTGCCTGAGGAAGAGAAGAATTTTGAAGCATACTACACAAGATACGAGGATGTTTTTCAACTGGACTGTAAAAATTGGCCAAGTAGTCAGAAAGTGAGCCTCTTACTCAGAAAATTGGGTACATCAGAACACAGCAAATTCGTAGATTACATATTACATAAAAAAACTGCGGAATTAGAGTTCATGGAAGCTGTAAAATTACTAAAAGAATTATTTAATCCAAATATCTCTTTTTCATAAAAGATGGCTGTGCATGAATCTAAGAAAGATGGACAACCAAGATTATTTGACATACGCATCAGTTGTCAATAAAAACTGCGATAATTTTAAGCTTGCAGAACTAACGGTAGAAGATTTTAAATGTCTAATCTTCGCTCAAGGGTTAGTTTCCACGAAAAATGCAGAAATACGCAGACGAGTGTTGTCTAAGCTGGAATCTGAGCAAGATTTAACCCTCCAGAAACCAGCAGAGGACTGTGAAAGGGCCATTACACTAAAAAAGGATTAAAAAAATATAGAAGAATCCGGAGTGGCATATGTAAGAAAAGTTAGAAAACCATACGCACCAACCAAGAACTTTACAAAGAAAAGCAATGGAACGGGATATTCCAAAGATAATAACCATAAATATAGTACAGAATATAACAAGCCTCTTCCTAGATATAACTGTAAGAGATGTGCAGAAAAGCATTGGGAATCAGATTGTCCTTATAAGAAGAAAAAATGCTACATTTGTAAGAAGGTGGGACACAAAAGCGATTGCTGCAGATATAAAGATTACACCAGAAAGAGAGTACAGCAAACAAAATCAAATACAAAATTAGACAAAGATCGGCGAAAATACATAAAAGTGGAAATATTTAAAACATCAATAAAGTTACAACTCGACTCCGGCTCCGATGTTTCTATAATAAACCTGAATACGTGGAAAAAGTTGGGAAAACCGGCCATGATGAAAACTAGTAAAGCAGCCCGGACGGTAACTGGTGGTGGTATAAAATTTGAAGAAGTTGTCCTCCCGATAAAATTGAAAGGGATTTCGAAGAAATTAAAAATATTCGTACTAAAAAATAGTGAAAATCTGTTTGGAATAGATTTAATTGAGAAATTCGGACTATGGGATAAGCCAATCAATACATTCTGTAAAAAATTAGAATGTTCTTCTCCAACAACAGTAAATATAAAAGACGATTTAAAAGAATTATTTCCTGAGACATTCACGACTAACTTAGGTCGCTGCAATAAATTCAAGGCCTCGTTTGAACTTAAAGAAAACGCCAGCCCAATTTTTAGAAAAAAGCGAAATGTTCCGTTCGCTGGGTTGGAAAAGATTGATAAAGAATTAAATAGATTGGAACAGACGGGAATTCTATCAAAAATAGAACACAGCGAGTGGGCAGCCCCCACCGTATACGTAAAGAAAAAGAATGACGAAGTTAGAGTGTGCGCAGACTTTTCGACCGGGGTCAACTCCCTATTAAAAGATCACCATTACCCCCTACCAAGCCCAAAAAGAAAAAGATATTGAAATCTGTGTGACTTCAAATCTTGGGAGGGGGGTGTTGTGGTGGCAACCACTTATTTGCATATGCGAATAACATAACACTATAAATGGCAAGCCTAGGTTGGCCTTGGTGTGTCTTACTCAAATGCCACCAGAAGTGACGCCGAAGAGCGTACATGTCCTCCCACCAAGACTCTCTGACTCGACACCGTCATTTGTACATATTGTAAGTATACCTTTTCTTTAATACACTTATTATTGCGTTACCTTGTTGTTTGCGTCTTCATTGTATTTCCTTACTAATTATTGTTCAACCTTGCAACCACAACAATTATTATTATGATTATTCTTTTCTTGTTGTTGTTAAGTCTTATTTATAGTGAGAGTCTTACAGTCTTAGAGTCTTAGAGAGATGTTGTTGTAGAGATTGTTCATGTTATAAAGAGATTCATATATATAAAATGTTCATACTTAGCATTGTAATAGAAGCTCTTAGAGTGAGGAAACAGTGTTCCGACAGTCTTAGTGTTCACATTGTAGATATGAGATGTCAGGACGTGTATGTAAAGACATTTAAAACACATGATATATAAGACATATAATAACAATTTTCACTCTACCTTTTGGTAGAATTACAACACAAAGACGACGTTTATAAAAACACATGATGGGTTCATTTCTTCTCCCGACCGGTCGTGGTTTTCTGAGTCGAGCATTCAAAGCTTTACATGCTAAGTTTCAAAGGTTACCGTCTCGCTTCTAGACGTTTGAATTCCAACTGCAGACTATCGTCTGTCGTCCTCAAACTCCCTCTTCCAGTTTCTCCATCAGTTTTTCTTTTTGCTTGACTCTAAAGTTTCTAACTATATCGAGACCTTCCCATTTTCCATGACGTAATACACATGTTAAAACATGTGTCTTCTTTAACGTGTTCTGGAAATGCGTGTCCAAAACTTTTTCCTTTGTTTACAAAAGGAATTTTAAACTATTTTCTCCGTAATCTATATTTCCAATATGTTAAAATACATATATATACATATATATACATATATATATATAGATATATATATATATATATGCATATACATATATATGCATATATATACATATATATATGATGATTGCAACGTCTTGTCAGACAAGAGCCACTCCCTCAGTCACTAAAAGTCCATGTGCCCGAATATGACTTTTTAGCCCTGCCAGCGACTTGCACACCCTCAAGCAGACATGACACTGAAAACGCTCACTGATTTGTATGAGACTAACAGCAGCGGAACCTGTATTATCGTGGGCTTTCATGTGATTAACAAAACCTGCCTTCGACAACAGAGCCCGATCACACACCTTACAGATCCAGAGATCTCCATGGTTGGGCGGCAAGGTTTGGCATTTCCTAAATGCTCTCTTAAGCTTCTCTCGGTCTATTTTGGCTGCTTTATAGTGTTCTGCACCCCTGTATATCAGTGTCCTCCACTGCTTGCGATCATACGCTAGAGACTCCCAACTGTCAACAGGAATATGAAAGCTCACCAGACTCTCCTCGATGCTATCACGAAATCGTTTTTTGGGCTTGTGCTGGGGTCTTTTTCCAAGAAAGAGCTCACCATAGAACAATTGTTTTGGGAGACGATAGTCTTCAAACCGGATGAGATGACCCGCCCAACGCAACTGGTTCTTAATAACAATGGTAGCAATACTGGTTGTTTTGGACTTTTTTAAGACATATGTATCAGGGACAAAGCTATACCACTTTAAACCAAGAATTTGTCTAAGGCAGTGCTGATGGAACCTCTCGAGCAATTCTATATGTGTCCGGTACAAGGTCCAAGTTTCAGATGCGTAGAGTAGGGATGGCACTACACATGCGTGATATACTGAAATTTTAGTTGTCAGAGTCAGATCACCGTCAGACCAGACTCTATCTTGTAGCCTTCCAAAAGCATTAGATGCCTTGCTGATTCTCTGTCTTATTTCCGCATTAAGAGTGCCATCATTTGATAAGGCACTCCCAAGGTAGACAAAAATTTTTTACGACTTCAAGGCACTTTCCACAGACGAAGATATCAGGTTCCACATACAGATCATTGGGAGCGGGACTGTACATGACTTTAGTTTTCTTAATGCTAACTGTCAGTCCGAAGCAGGTACAAGCATTTGTAAAGAGATCCATCACTAGTTGCATATCTACTGGGGAGTGTGTTACCAGGTCAGCATCATCAGCATACAACAGTTCCCTAACAAGTCCATCACTAACAAGTGTTTTGGCTTGGAATCTTCTGAGGTTGAACACCTTTCCAGTCGTTCGGAATCTAATATAAACACCCATATCACAATCGTGGAAACCATACCAGAGCACAGCGGTCAAATAGAGCGAAAACAATGTTGGTGCAGCTATATCACCCTGCTTCACACCATTGTCAATGGGGAATTCTTCCGAAAGCTGACCATTGAAGTTGACGCGACCTTTCATACTATGATGAAGTTGCTTGAACTTGTCTGT
>NW_027633280.1:102500-105000 GCF_053919585.1 Euprymna scolopes
TACATATATACATACAGTGATGATCATATTTATTGACACCGTAAAATAAAAGTTAAATTTTGTCTAATAAATTCTAAAAAAGGGATTAAATTAAAGAAAATAACAAAGTATATTATGTATTTTTAACTGGCCTTTCCGATGCAGCAATCGGATTTTAGAAAAAATAAATAACAAAGGAACAACAAACATAATTGCAAAAAACCCTTGTTCAAAATTATTGGCACGATTTATTTAATAATCAATTGTATAGCCTTTGGCCTTGATTACCTTCCTCAGTCGCTTTTCATAGTTTACAACCAAGTTGTTGCACTCTTCAGTAGTAATTTTAGCCCACTCTTCCTGACAATAATCCTCCAATTGAATAAGATTCTTAGGCTTCCTTTGCATTACCCTCAATTTTAATGTTCTCCATAAATTTTCAATTGGATTAAGGTCTGGGCTTTGTGATGGCCACTCCAAAACATTAATATGATTGTCCTCAAGCCATTTCTTAGTCAGTTTAGCCGAATGCTTTGGGTCATTATCTTGCATGAACCACCAACGACGACCAAGTGAGAGCTCTTTAGCAGAGTCTTTCAGGTTTTCATCCAATATTTTAACATAATCTTCCTTTTTTATGCTACCTGTGACCTTAACAAGTCGCCCTGGTCCAGAGGCAGCAAAGGATCCCCAAAACATCAAACTGCCTCCACCGTGCTTCACTGTGGGTATGGTGTTCTTAGGCAGGAAAGCTTCGCCAGATTTTCTGTAAATATAAGACACTTTATTATGGCCAAATAACTCTATTTTCGTTTCGTCAGTCCATAGAACACGTTTCCAGAATGCAACATCTTTATCAATATGACGTTTTGCAAAGGCTAGCCTTGCTTTCAGGTGCATAGGCTTCAATAAGGGAGTCTTTCTCGGACGACATGCTTTTAAACCAGCACTCTTCAAAACTCTACCAACTGTATGTCGAGATACATTCACTCCAGAGGTGCTCTGTTCATCAACAATCTCCCCAACAGAGATCCTTGGGTTTTGTTTTACTTGTCGAACAATTTTCCGTTCATCTCTTGGGGAAAGAATCCTTTTTCTCCCTCTACCCTCTAAACTCATAACGTGGCCTTGTGATTTGAACTTGTTTATTATGGCTCTAACAGTGGATTTGGGAAGGTTTAGCTTCTTTGAAATCTTATCATAGCCCTCCCCGTTGGTATGGCATGCTACAACAAGCTTCCTGACGTCTTCGCTGTGTTCCTTAGTTTTAACCATGGCGATTGAAAATTATAATTTAGTCACTTATAATAGTTTAAATAAATCGCTATCTAAAAATTATCTGAAAAAAATTATTCACTGAATTAGCGTTAAACAAGCATAATATGGCTATAAAAAAGTTCAGAAAGCACGTAAACCGGAAATTGATTGATATTATACTGATACTAAAAGAAATACAAAGCCGTGCCAATAATTTTGACCAAGGGTTTTTTGCAATTATGTTTGTTGTTCCTTTGTTATTTATTTTTTCTAAAATCCGATTGCTGCATCGGAAAAGCCAGTTAAAAATACATAATATACTTTGTTATTTTCTTTAATTTAATCCCTTTTTTAGAATTTATTAGACAAAATTTAACTTTTATTTTACGGTGTCAATAAATATGATCATCACTGTATATATATATGTACATTCATACATATATATATATACATATATATATATACATATATATATATGTACATTCATACATATATATATACATATATAAGCACATATATATACAGATATATACACATATATATACATATATATATATACATATATATAAACATATATAGATGCACATATATATATATACAAATATATATATGCATATATATACATACATATGCATATATATACATATATATACATATATCCATATATATACATATATATACATTTATACATATATACATATACATATATATACACATATATATACACATATATATACATTTATACATATATACATATACATATATATATACACATATATATACACATATATATACATATATATATACATATATATACACATATATATACACATATTTATACATATATATATACATATATATACATATATATACATATATATACACATATATATACATATATATACACATATATATATACATATATATATACATATACATATATATACATATATATACCTATCCATATATATACATATATATATACATATATGTACACATATATACGTACATATATACATATATATATATACATATATATATATATATATATATATATATATATATATATATATATACATATGTATTTTATATAGGGGTTTCATTAAAAGAGAGTCTTAGAGAGAGAGGGAGAGAGAAAGATTGTTGTAAGACTTAGAGAGGGATGTTGTATAAGATAGATTTGTGAGAGTTTGTTTGTTTTATAAAGATATAATATATTAAAATATTTTCATATCTTAGGTGTTGATAGAAGAAACTCTTCAAG
>NW_027633280.1:117500-120000 GCF_053919585.1 Euprymna scolopes
GATTCTAGCAACTTACTCATGACGCACAGGAGACTTATTGGCCTGTACTGAGAGGGGGATGAGCGATCACCTGAATTCTTAAATACAGGGCATACTGATGAGATTTTCCAGGGAGATGGGAAACTATTCTCCTTAAGACAACGTTTAAACAGTTTTGTAAGTATGGGCGCTAGTTCAGGTTGAAGTTTTTTGAGTACTATAATTGGAATACCGTCAGGGCCAGTTGCTTTACTGGAATCAAGGTTTTTGATTAGCTTGGCAACATCACGTACAGATATACGTATATCACATAGCGTGTTTTCTGATACAGGAGGAAATATTGGGGGTTGGCGGCCTTATTCGCAAAGGGTAGAATTAGCTGCAAAGTTCTTGACAAAGAGTTTGGCTTTGTCTGATGCTGACGAGATTACCTCAGGTCCATTGATAATAGTTGGGATGGAGCACACGCTTCTGTTCAGGATTCTGTTTGCTATTTGCCAAAACTGGTGGGAACCAAGCTGCTGCTCAGCTACTTTGGACTTAACAGATTGAGCATACAACTCTCTTGCGTTCCTTATTACTTTCTTACAATGGTTGCTGGCAGTCCTGAAAACGGCTTTAGTTTCCATACATCTATTACATTTGAAGCAGTGGAAAAAGTGATTTCTGTGCACAATGGCAGCAGCACATTCTGGAGAGAACCATGGCTGGCTGTTAGGTTTTTGCTGAAACTTTTTAGAGGGTATTAAATGGTCAATACCTACAATTAACCATTCAGTCAGGTCTAATACTTTGGAGGACGCATCCTTTTTAAACATGGATTGCAGAGGTAGATCAGATATAAATGTACGGAAGCTATCCCAGTCAGCCTTAGTGTATCGATATACTGTACGATGGAGAGGTACGTCTGGGGACTTATTACATTTCATTTTTATCTTAATTGATACAACAGAGTGGTCGGAAGATCCAAGAGACGACAGAACAGAAACTGAACATAGTTCAGGGCAAGTTGTGAGAAAAAGGTCTAGTAGGCTCGCATACTGGCCGTCATTGTCGGGCACACGGGTGGGTTCCTGAACAATCTGAGTGAGGTCATAGGCAATGGAGAAATCCTGACAGAACCTCCCTTCATCATCGGTCTTGTTTGAGTGGGTCAACCATTCGACGTTGTGAACATTGAAGTCTCCACATACGTGAATGTTAGCTGAAGGATAAGCAGATAGGACTTGATCAATTTTCTCAGATTTGAAAGATAGTAACTCTGCTGTTGTGGGGGCGATAGAGAGTAAATATAAATGCAGTAGTGTGAGCTAAAGCAACCCGGAAGCACATATAGGGTAAGTTAGGATCTTCCCTGGAGATGTCCCTCCCACATGGAAAGCTATCTTTAATATAGGCACATATTCCATGCCCATGGCGATCTAGGGGGTCAGATTTAGAAGTTAAGTTAGAGTATCCTGTAATTGCAAACTCTTCTAGGGAAATAGCCTGTCCAATGCCAGTTTCACTTAAAAATAAAAGGTCTGGTTTAGCCTCCTGTAATTGGGTTTCAACCTCTGGAAGGTTAGAACGTAGACCCCTGATGTTAGAGAAGGAGACATGGTAGTAGGGGTCTACGTTGGAAGTTGGAGAACCGGGTTTAATCGTGTATTTTTTCTTGAAACTTGTCATGATGAAATTTTGGAATTTGTGGACTAGGTCGTCAGATTTACTTAGTTTCCCCTCTCTGTCCTGCTCTAAGAGAGAAAAAGAAACGAAGAATTTTTTATTATTATTTGTAGCTAATGATAAGGTAAAGCCGTAACAATAACCCACTAGTATGGCATCGAGAGGCCCCACCAGAAGCTACTGCATGGTCCAGAATCCATTCACCAAATGGCAATACAGCAGCCCCAGTACTTTGCACCTGCTGATAGGACAGCCTCCTTAGTGGTTAATCCAAGGTTCGGGTCCCTGACTATCAGGCGGATAACGTCAGCCCAGACAAAACGTTTACCTCCAGCACCCTTACTAGTGACATGGCTACAAGGATAGACATAGAAACAGAAAATTTCCACCAACTCTGCCAACTGTTCGCGCAAAATACTGCCAACCTATAAAACAGCCTTTTCTTCTCCCTTTGTCAGAAAAATCACTCATTAAAAAATGAGGACTGAGGGACAAATAAGAAGAAACGAGAGTAACAGGAGCTGCCGATAACGCATCCACAATGCGTTTTCTACTCTCCATTAAATAAAAAAAAAAACTATTAAGTATTGTACTTAATAAAAGTCCAACAGACGTGTTTAAGGGAAAGTATGGTGATAGATTCCCCTCTCACGAACTAAAAATGAGTACAATTAGGTAATCTATTTTTGCAATCAACTCGGTAGATAAATAAACATTTATGGACGAGAAAAAAAAGAAGCTAGCATTTAATACAACAGAAATACATAAATTAAATACTGAAATAAAATGTAGTTATTAATATTTGAATCTAAAAATAAAAAGTGCGAATTAGTAATGAAATCACTTATCTCAA
>NW_027633280.1:142500-195000 GCF_053919585.1 Euprymna scolopes
GGTATGCGGCAATAAAGCTACATCTGTCACTTGCGTGTCACTGCTGTCCGAACATTCGCTTTCTGGTTACCACTTGACGCGTCTTCTCTCCCCGAATCCAACTTTTCTCTTCTACAAATACAACTTCTCTGCTCGCAATCTAACTTCAGAATGCCTTCCTTCCCCAAATCACTCCTCTTTTATCTCCAATCAGGAGCATCTCATTTGCATACCTCGTGGTCACCCTGTAGGCATATAAAGAAACAGTGCAGCCATTTTTGTTTCTTTCTTCTTCATTATGAACACGAGGTAAGCCACACAAAAACGCGGTCGGTCGTTCTTGTTTCTTTTTTCTTCATTTACACCACACGCCCCCCTGATCTTCGAGATCAATAGGATACTTCGTAATCCTCCATCCAAGCAGGCCGCCTCCTCTTACGTCGAGGCCTCTGGGGGACAACTTCTCGTGGGTTAACGTTTTCAGGTTCACTACAACGCGGGTCTAAGTCAGGTCGAGCAGCATCATTTGCTTCTCGGTGGCCCTCGATTTCTTCTTCTTCACTGCCCTCACTGCATACCGGCAATGTCACACGACGCAGGTCTAAGATATGCCGGGGAACGCCATTCACCATCACATTGTTCTTCGACTGCAATCCTGTTACGACCCCTCTTTTCCAACGAGTGGTACACTGTGCATTGGGGGGTTTCACCCACACCTCTTCACCTACTTTGATAGTGGCTTCTTCACTCTCAATTCCTGCTGTTTTGTTGCACGGATGCCGCCACTTATATGTGAAAACGGCCCTATGAGGCACAGTTGTCTCATCTTGTTTGGTCTTCGGCGAGATGTTATACCAAAACACCGCCTCTATGGGTGATACGTTGCTTTTTTCCGCAGCGGCTTTAATGGTGCGATAATTCCTCTCCACTATTCCGTTGCCACTCGGCCGATACGCTGCTCTGAAAAATTGTCTTACTCCCCACTTATCGCACACCCCTTTAAAGGCTTCTGATCAGAAAGCGGGGCCATTGTCCATTAAGAGTTCCTCAACCGGCCCTCTCTCCAAAAATATCTCCTCGATGACCCCTCCGATCGCCCATGCAGTTTCTGCCCTGATCTCTCTCCAGATGGCAAACCTTCCCGGTCAACAGTCGACCATCGACAGATACAATTTGTGGCGATAGTGTGTCACATCAATGGCCAATCGCTTCCAGTCCTCCGCAACGTGTAGCTCTCCTGCTTCGTGTCTGGACGGTCCAGGGTCAATTGATTGGCACTCTCGACAGTTCTCCACCACCTCCCTAACCTCCTCCTCGGTGGTCTCCGGGTAAACCTTTCTGGCTAGGAATAACGTTCGTTCTCGACCAAAGTGGTGCATTTCGTGTGACTCTTTGACTTCTTCCCCTGCACAGCATACCGAGGAGACCTCCTTTCCCTCCTGCAGCCAGGCCTTCTTCACGCGTGTCATCGAATCCGCCTTGTTTTTTTCTGACGGGACCAACACAACAGATACTCTCAACTGGAATTCCACTATCAGGTCGGTGAGCGCTCCGAGTCTGCGTTTGATCAGCATTTCCGCAGCACCCCTGGTCTTAACTCTCTTATCGCCAGTTACTGCCGACCAAATCCACGACGCTACCGTTGCCGAATCGGTTTTGACTTCAATTATTTTCAATCCCCATTTCAGGGCCAGATTGATTCCTTTTATAGTGGCATCTAGTTCTGCTACGTTGATATGGGAGAAGTCGTTGTTTTTTCTTAGCCACGCCGCATCCTCCACAGTTACACCTCCTATCTCTAGTACGACGCCCAACGCCAGGTTACTGGCATCACACCAAACCACACCCGCGTCTTCGCCGCTGACATACCATTTCCCTTTCACTGGGTCCTCATTCCTCACTCTCGCAATGACTTCTTGCAGCATGTTCATGACCTCCTTCGTCACACGGCCCTCCCAGCCATCAGTGCCTGTTTGTCGTTTAATAAAGCTGCATGCTATCCTGAGCCAGCCAGCGATAGGATAGTGCCCGACCAGCCTCCCGCAGACTAAGAAGAGTTCTCGCCTTGTCAGCTCAGATCCGACTTCGGGTATTGCATTCCCTCGTTCGAAGACAAGGCTTTCTTTTCCTCTCACCTTAGTTTCAACCCCAGCACCGCTCCTCCATCTAGGGCCTCCGCCGGTTTTGCGGTTAACCCATACTTCTCGACATGGCTTCTTACTTTCTCTGCTGTCACCTCTGCCTCCTCCACCAGGATGTCGTCAATGTACAAGCTAGTGGCCTCCTCCACTGTCCAGTCTTTGCTCAGCACTGTCTTCAGCACGGCAGTCATAATTTTGGGGGCTGAACTCAGCCCAAAGCCTAACCTCGTCAGACAATACACCCGCCCCTTGTACCGGACCAGTTGGTACTGCCAGAGTTTTTCATCTACATGGATCTGCAGATATGCCGATTTCAGATCGACAATCTTAGTGGCCCACCCCATTCTTCTCCATTTCCTCATGACTTCCTCACATACGTCGATCCCCGTTCCAGTGTGGCAGGCTACGTGCCTGTTCAATTCCCTAAAATCCAGCACGGGCCTAATCTTGTTTTTGGTAGGCTGAACAACCGCCAGTAGTGGCAACACTCCTTTTTCTTCCCCTGTCCACGGTTTCAGAATTCCTTCTTTTATCCACCTCTCCACTTCTTCCTCGAATCCTTTTCTTATTTCTCCTCGCAGGGTGTTTTCGTAGCAGCCCACCTTATTCTGTAGTTCTGGGGGCCCGGAGATCCATTTCCATTCCACCGTCCACCTCACGCCATCAAACTTCGCCAGGAAATCTTTGTCCTCAATGCAGCAAACCTCCGGTTTTGGGGTTCTGACGGTTCTATCACCTTCCACTCCTGCCATCCCCACTGCGCCGAGACGTCCAAACGTCACTTGGCCCCCTCTTAACGTAGCGCCCCCCAGTCGGTTAATTGCATTCATACCTATAATCACGTCGACACCACCGACCAGATGATTTAACACTAGGGCTTGCAGTCCAATGGGCACCCCTTGCACCATTACTTCCGCTGTCGTCTCTCCTAGGCATTTCACATCCCTGCCATCCACGGTCCTAATAATCCTGGTTCCGCTCCATGACCTCGTGACATTCCTCGCTAACAGCGTTGTAGTGCAGCCTGTGTCGACAAGGGCTATGGCTCTCTTCCCATTGACTACCACCGGTAACCGAGGCAATGTTCCATCATGCGCCATTTCCACACAGAAGGGGTAACCACTGGCGCAATAGCTCCCCTTCACTCGTTTTCCTGGTCCCGTGCAGCAACACAATAGCGGCTAATATGCCCCACTTGTCCACATCGGTAGCACGTGATCCCCGGTCTCGGCTCTTTGCAGTCCTTAATCAGATGAGGACCCTGGCACCGGAAACACTTGATGGCAGGTCTCCCCTCCTGTCGCCTCGCCGGCTGCCTCTCATTCAAGTGAGGCCTCATGCACATATTTCCACTCACAGCTGCTGCCACGATTGGGCTTTTAACATTTTTCACTAGGACTCTGGCGTGGACCAAGAGATCGTCCACTTCCATAGAATGGATCCCCGTGATTCTCTGCATGTTCGCAGAGAATTCCTCTGGGAATCCGTTCACTAGGTACAGCTTTACCGTCATCTCCAGGCTCCTCCCCACGTAACCAGCCAACCCTGCCAGTCTCCTGATCTCTGCCGCAAAGACGTCAACGGACTCGCCGGTCCACCTCAAACTTGACAGCTTGCCAAGTGCTTCAAATGGGCCCTCCGCGAAGGCCAATTTCAGCCTTTGCTCCACTAAGGCAAGGTCTTCCTTGTCTTCATCTCGCATCTGCTGGTAAATCGTGAGGGCTTCCCCCTCTAAGTATAGCGGCAGCAGGGTGACCACATCTTCTATCTTTTGCAGCTTCGCCACCATTTTTAATTTCTCCAGCCACTTAATCAGGTCACCCTCCCCAGTAAAGGGTCTCAACATCTGAGTGCTCAGTCTCCACTCAGCCATGTTAATTTGCTTGATGTGCCGAAATAGCTTGTCGTTGGCGTGACACTGCTGTCCCAACTTTCACTTTCTGGTTACCACTTGACGCGTCTTCTCTCCCCGAATCCGACTTTTCTCTTCTACAAATACAACTTCTCTGCTCGCAATCTAACTTCAGAATGCCTTCCTTCCCCAAATCACTCCTCTTTTATCTCCAATCAGGAGCATCTCATTTGCATACCTCGTGGTCACCCTGTAGGCATATACAGAAACAGGGCAGCCATTTTTGTTTCTTTCTTCTTCATTATGAACACGAGGTAAGCCACACAAAAACGCGGTCGGTCGTTCTTGTTTCTTTTTTCTTCATTTACACCACAACATTCAAGGGAGGTAACTTGCATACTATAACAATGATTGTATATCAATCTAATGGTATTCAACAATAAAGCTACATCCAAGGGAGGTCACTTGCATATTATAACAATGATTGTATATTATTCTAATGGAATCTGACAGTGAAGCTTCATCCAAGGGATGTCACTTGCATATTATAACAATGATTGTATATTATTCTAATGGAATCTGACAGTGAAGCTTCATCCATGGGAGGTCACTTGCATATTATAACAATGAGTGTATATAAATCTAATGACATTCGAGAATGAAGCTACATCTAAGGGAGGTCACTTGCATATTATGACAATAATTGTATATAGATATAATGGAATTCTAGAATGAAGCTACACTCAATGGAGGTCACTTACATTTTGTGAAAATAATTGTATATTAATCTAATAGTATTCGACAATGCAGCTACACTATGGAGGTAACTTGCATTTTACACCAATAATTTTATATTATTCTAATTGTATTCGACAAAGATGCTACATCAAGGGAGGTCACTTACATATTATGGCAATGATTGTATATTAATCTAATGAAATTCGACAATGACTATACATCCAAGGGAGATCACTTTCATATTATAATAATGATTGTATATTAATCTAATGGAATTCGACAATGAGTCTACACCCAAGGGAGGTCACTTGCACATTAAAATGATTATATTATTCTTATAGAATTTGACAATGAAGGTACATCCAAGGGAGGTCACTTACATATTATGACAATTATTGTATATAAATCTAATTGTATTCCACAACGAAGCTACACTCAAGAGAGGTCACTTACATATTATTACAATGATTGTATATAATTATAATGGTATTCGACAATGAAGCTACATCCAAGTGAGATCACTTGCATATTATGACAATGAATGTATATTAATTTAATGGAATTCGATAATGAAGCTACACAAAAGGAAGATCACTCGTATATTATAACAATGATTGTATATTAATCTAATGGTATTCGACAATGAGGCTACACCAAAGGGAGGTCACTTACATATTATAACAACAATTGTATATAAATCTAATGGAATTCGACAATGAAGCTAAACCCAAAGGGGTCACTCGCATATTATGACAATAATGGTATATTTTCTAATCGTTTTTCATGATTTAACGCACATAATCCCCTCTCCTCTGACTAAAATACTTTGAGACATTGATTCTGGTTATTTCATGATAAACACACCAATCAAATAACTAACATTTTATCATTTTTCATAATTCTTGGATATGTTACTAATTTCGACAATCATGTCTCATGAGTTAACCCACATAATCCCCTTCCTCTTACTAAATTAATACATTTGAGACATTGTCTGTGCTCGTAATTTCATTCCAGACACACCAATCACATAACTCACATTTCATCCTTTTTCATTTTTCTTGTATATGTTATTAATTTCTACAATCATTTTTAATGATGTAACCCACATAATCGACCCCTCTTAATAAAATATTAACTTTAAGACAATATCTGGGCTGTTCATTTCATTATAAACACACCAATCCAATAAATTACATTTAATCACTTTTCATAATTCTTGGATATGTTACTAATTTCGACAATCGTTTTTTATAATTTAACGCGCATAATATCCTTTCCTTTTGCTAAAATAATTACTTTGTGACATTGTCTGGCGTGTTATTTCCTTATAAACACACCAACAAATAACTCGCATTTAACCATTTTTCATAATTCTTGGATATGTTACTAATTTGGACAATAGTTTTTCATGATTTTACGACATAATCGCACCATCTTCCTATATGGGGTATGCTGTTAGCACAAATATCCACCTATCTGATCCAATCCCAGGTATTCTCCTAGGAAAGATCCCACTCATGTCATCCAATCCCAGGCAACGTCGGGGATTTTGCTAGTACATATCTCCACCTTTCTTATACAATCCCCAGCAACGCTGAGTATTATGCTAGTACAAAGATCCAGCTATAAAGCCATATCCAAGGGCGTTCACTGGCATAATATTACATTGATTACATATTAAGCTAATGGTATTCGACAATGAGGCTACATCCAAGGGAGGTCACTCGCATATTATAACAATGATTGTATATTATTCTAATGGAATCTGACAATGAAGCTACATCCAAGGGATGTCACTTGCATATTATAACAATGATTGTATATAAATCTAATGACATTCGACAATGAAGCTACATCCAAGCGAGGTCACTTACATATTATGACAATGAATGTATATTAATCTAATGGTATTCGAGAATGAAGCTACATCTAATGGAGGTCACTTGCATATTATGACAATAATTGTATATAAATATAATGGAATTCTAGAATGAAGCTACACTCAATGGAGGTCACTTACATTTTATTACAATAATTGTATTTTAATCTAATCGAATCTGATAATGAAGCTACATCAAAGATAGGTCACTTGCATATTTTAACATATATACTGCGCAAGCACCTTCTAAATTTTTCAAATTTGACCTATATTGAACAAGCACCTTCTAAATTTTTCAAATTGGACCTATACTGCTCAAGCACCGTCTAAATTTTTCAAATCGGACCTATACTGCACAAGCACCTTCAAAATTGTCAAATTGGACCTATACTGCACAAGTACCTTCAAAATTGTCAAATCGGCCTATAGTGCACAAGCACCTTCAAAATTTTCAAATAGGACCTATACTTCACCTATGTCATACAATCCCAGGCGACACTTGGTATTCTGCTAGTACACATCCACCTATGTCATACAATTCCGGGCGATGCCGGGTGTTCTGCTAGTGCATATACACCTACTTTATCCAATCCTGGGCTATGCTGGGTATTTTGCTAGTACAGATATCCACCTATGTAATCCATTCCGGGCGGCGCTGGGCATTTGACTAGTACATATATCAACCAATTTGTTCCAATCAATGCCGTCGCCGAGTGTTCTTCCAATCCTAGGCCATGCCGGGTAATCAGCTAGTATATACGTCGTGCTAGTGCTATGTCATACTATTACGGGCGACGCTGGTTATTTTGCTCGTACATATGCATCAATTTTATCCAATACGCATCTTTTTTTTTACTTGGTCTTTTGGCTAAGGTGGTAAATGTTGCCAGTCAAGAGTAAGACTCCAAAGTCTTCATTATTCACTTTTTGTCACTTTAGTCACAAAGACCCTGTACCCTCCCCCTCCCCATTTCTTATAAGGCCTTGTGCCTAATTTTGTTATTGAAAATTCTTGTGCTTTGCAGTTGAAAAATTGTATGTCCACATTTTTGAAAATAATAAAATAAATAAATAAGATCAAGGGTAGTATCTGTTCTTAGAAATAAAGCGGTTTCGTCTTTCGCTCCCTCCCTCCACTAACTCACAATATGCCTCTCACCTTCCTCCCTCTAAATAGAATTAGTTAATATGCGAAAAATATATAATACACATCTTTTTTATTTTACTTGGTCTTTTGGCTAAGATCAAAGTGTAGTATCTGTATTTAAATTCAAGCTAATATACGAAAAATATATAATACGCATCTTTTTTATTTTACTTGGTCTTTTGGCTAAGATCAAAGTGTAGTATCTGTATTTAAATTCAAGCTAATATACGAAAAATATATAATACGCATCTTTTTTTTTTTACTTGGTCTTTTGGCTAAGATCAAAGTGTAGTATCTGTATTTAAATTCAAGCTAATATACGAAAAATATATAATACGCATCTTTTTTATTTTACTTGGTCTTTTGGCTAAGATCAAAGTGTAGTATCTGTATTTAAATTCAAGCTAATATACGAAAAATATATAATACGCATCTTTTTTTTATTTTACTTGGTCTTTTGGCTAAGATCAAAGTGTAGTATCGGTATTAAAATTCAAGCTAATATACGAAAAATATATAATACGCATCTTTTTTATTTTACTTGGTCTTTTGGCTAAGATCAAAGTGTAGTATCTGTATTTAAATTCAAGCTAATATACGAAAAATATATAATACGCATCTTTTTTATTTTACTTGGTCTTTTGGCTAAGATCAAAGTGTAGTATCTGTATTTAAATTCAAGCTAATATACGAAAAATATATAATACGCATCTTTTTTATTTTACTTGGTCTTTTGGCTAAGATCAAAGTGTAGTATCTGTATTTAAATTCAAGCTATTATACGAAAAATATATAATACGCATCTTTTTTATTTTACTTGGTCTTTTGGCTAAGATCAAAGTGTAGTATCTGTTCCGGCAGATACTGCACTTAAGATAATTTGTACCAGTCAATGGAGGGGAAACCCTCTATACTGGGACAATTATTATTTTTGGTAACCAGAGTGACCCCTTTTAGGGGAGCTGGTTTTTACCTCACATTAAAAACGGCCTTGTGCCTAATTTGCTCAGTGGGGGAGCAAATAAATACCATCTTTTTATTTTACTTGGTCTTTTGGCTAAGATCAAAGTGTAGTATATGTATTTAAATTCAAGCTAATATACGAAAAATATATAATACGCATCTTTTTTTTTACTTGGTCTTTTGGCTAAGATCAAAGTGTAGTATCTGTATTTAAATTCAAGCTAATATACGAAAAATATATAATACGCATCTTTTTTATTTTACTTGGTCTTTTGGCTAAGATCAAAGTGTAGTATCTGTATTTAAATTCAAGCTAATATACGAAAAATATATAATACGCATCTTTTTATTTTACTTGGTCTTTTGGCTAAGATCAAAGTGTAGTATATGTATTTAAATTCAAGCTAATATACGAAAAATATATTATACGCATCTTTTTTATTTTACTTGGTCTTTTGGCTAAGATCAAAGTGTAGTATCTGTATTTAAATTCAAGCTAATATACGAAAAATATATAATACGCATCTTTTTTATTTTACTTGGTCTTTTGGCTAAGATCAAAGTGTAGTATCTGTATTTAAATTCAAGCTAATATACGAAAAATATATAATACGCACCTTTTTTTTCTTGGTCTTTTGGCTAAGATCAAAGCGTAGTATCTGTATTTAAATTCAAGCTAATATACGAAAAATATATAATACGCATCTTTTTTTTATTTTACTTGGTCTTTTGGCTAAGATCAAAGTGTAGTATCTGTATTTAAATTCAAGCTAATATACGAAAAATATATAATACGCATCTTTTTTATTTTACTTGGTCTTTTGGCTAAGATCAAAGTGTAGTATCTGTATTTAAATTCAAGCTAATATACGAAAAATATATAATACGCATCTTTTTTATTTTACTTGGTCTTTTGGCCAAGATCAAAGTGTAGTATCTGTATTTAAATTCAAGCTAATATACGAAAAATATATAATACGCATCTTTTTTTTATTTTACTTAGTCTTTTGGCTAAGATCAAAGTGTAGTATCTGTATTTAAATTCAAGCTAATATACGAAAAATATATAATACGCATCTTTTTTATTTTACTTGGTCTTTTGGCTAAGATCAAAGTGTAGTATCTGTATTTAAATTCAAGCTAATATACGAAAAATATATAATACGCATCTTTTTTATTTTACTTGGTCTTTTGGCTAAGATCAAAGTGTAGTATCTGTATTTAAATTCAAGCTAATATACGAAAAATATATAATACGCATCTTTTTTATTTTACTTGGTCTTTTGGCTAAGATCAAAGTGTAGTATCTGTATTTAAATTCAAGCTAATATACGAAAAATATATAATACGCATCTTTTTTATTTTACTTGGTCTTTTGGCTAAGATCAAAGTGTAGTATCTGTATTTAAATTCAAGCTAATATACGAAAAATATATAATACGCATCTTTTTTATTTTACTTGGTCTTTTGGCTAAGATCAAAGTGTAGTATCTGTATTTAAATTCAAGCTAATATACGAAAAATATATAATACGCATCTTTTTTATTTTACTTGGTCTTTTGGCTAAGATCAAAGTGTAGTATCTGTATTTAAATTCAAGCTAATATACGAAAAATATATAATACGCATCTTTTTATTTTACTTGGTCTTTTGGCTAAGATCAAAGTGTAGTATCTGTATTTAAATTCAAGCTAATATACGAAAAATATATAATACGCATCTTTTTTATTTTACTTGGTCTTTTGGCTAAGATCAAAGTGTAGTATCTGTATTTAAATTCAAGCTAATATACGAAAAATATATAATACGCATCTTTTTTATTTTACTTGGTCTTTTGGCTAAGATCAAAGTGTAGTATCTGTATTTAAATTCAAGCTAATATACGAAAAATATATAATACGCATCTTTTTTATTTTACTTGGTCTTTTGGCTAAGATCAAAGTGTTGTATCTGTATTTAAATTCAAGCTAATATACGAAAAATATATAATACGCATCTTTTTATTTTACTTGGTCTTTTGGCTAAGATCAAAGTGTAGTATATGTATTTAAATTCAAGCTAATATACGAAAAATATATAATACGCATCTTTTTTTTTTTACTTGGTCTTTTGGCGAAGATCAAAGTGTAGTATCTGTATTTAAATTCAAGCTAATATACGAAAAATATATAATACGCATCTTTTTTTTTTACTTGGTCTTTTGGCTAAGATCAAAGTGTAGTATCTGTATTTAAATTCAAGCTAATATACGAAAAATATATAATACGCACCTTTTTTTTCTTGGTCTTTTGGCTAAGATCAAAGTGTAGTATCTGTATTTAAATTCAAGCTAATATACGAAAAATATATAATACGCATCTTTTTTATTTTACTTGGTCTTTTGGCTAAGATCAAAGTGTAGTATCTGTATTTAAATTCAAGCTAATATACGAAAAATATATAATACGCATCTTTTTTATTTTACTTGGTCTTTTGGCTAAGATCAAAGTGTAGTATCTGTATTTAAATTCAAGCTAATATACGAAAAATATATAATACGCATCTTTTTTATTTTACTTGGTCTTTTGGCTAAGATCAAAGTGTAGTATCTGTATTTAAATTCAAGCTAATATACGAAAAATATATAATACGCATCTTTTTTATTTTACTTGGTCTTTTGGCCAAGATCAAAGTGTAGTATCTGTATTTAAATTCAAGCTAATATACGAAAAATATATAATACGCATCTTTTTTATTTTACTTGGTCTTTTGGCTAAGATCAAAGTGTAGTATCTGTATTTAAATTCAAGCTAATATACGAAAAATATATAATACGCATCTTTTTATTTTACTTGGTCTTTTGGCTAAGATCAAAGTGTAGTATATGTATTTAAATTCAAGCTAATATACGAAAAATATATAATACGCATCTTTTTTTTTTACTTGGTCTTTTGGCTAAGATCAAAGTGTAATATCTGTATTTAAATTCAAGCTAATATACGAAAAATATATAATACGCATCTTTTTTATTTTACTTGGTCTTTTGCCTAAGATCAAAGTGTAGTATCTGTATTTAAATTCAAGCTAATATACGAAAAATATATAATACGCATCTTTTTTATTTTACTTGGTCTTTTGGCTAAGATCAAAGTGTAGTATCTGTATTTAAATTCAAGCTAATATACGAAAAATATATAATACGCATCTTTTTTATTTTACTTGGTCTTTTGGCTAAGATCAAAGTGTAGTATCTGTATTTAAATTCAAGCTAATATACGAAAAATATATAATACGCATCTTTTTTATTTTACTTGGTCTTTTGGCTAAGATCAAAGTGTAGTATCTGTATTTAAATTCAAGCTAATATACGAAAAATATATAATACGCATCTTTTTTATTTTACTTGGTCTTTTGGCTAAGATCAAAGTGTAGTATCTGTATTTAAATTCAAGCTAATATACGAAAAATATATAATACGCATCTTTTTATTTTACTTGGTCTTTTGGCTAAGATCAAAGTGTAGTATATGTATTTAAATTCAAGCTAATATACGAAAAATATATAATACGCATCTTTTTTTTTTTACTTGGTCTTTTGGCTAAGATCAAAGTGTAGTATCTGTATTTAAATTCAAGCTAATATACGAAAAATATATAATACGCATCTTTTTTATTTTACTTGGTCTTTTGGCTAAGATCAAAGTGTAGTATCTGTATTTAAATTCAAGCTAATATACGAAAAATATATAATACGCATCTTTTTTATTTTACTTGGTCTTTTGGCTAAGATCAAAGTGTAGTATCTGTATTTAAATTCAAGCTAATATACGAAAAATATATAATACGCATCTTTTTTATTTTACTTGGTCTTTTGGCTAAGATCAAAGTGTAGTATCTGTATTTAAATTCAAGCTAATATACGAAAAATATATAATACGCATCTTTTTTTTTTTACTTGGTCTTTTGGCTAAGATCAAAGTGTAGTATCTGTATTTAAATTCAAGCTAATATACGAAAAATATATAATACGCACCTTTTTTTTCTTGGTCTTTTGGCTAAGATCAAAGTGTAGTATCTGTATTTAAATTCAAGCTAATATACGAAAAATATATAATACGCATCTTTTTTATTTTACTTGGTCTTTTGGCTAATATCAAAGTGTAGTATCTGTATTTAAATTCAAGCTAATATACGAAAAATATATAATACGTATCTTTTTTATTTTACTTGGTCTTTTGGCTAAGATCAAAGTTTAGTATCTGTTCTTCAGCTTACGAAACCTTTGCTCTTCCAATTGTCTGAGAGGGGATCTGCCACCGGGCTCTTGAGCCAGGTTCAAGGCATTTTTTCACGTCTGCAAGGACCAGACCCCCTCCTTTGGGGAGTCAGGACCTTCAGCATAGTCTAAGGTTTTAGTCTTAAGTTTTAGTTTTAAGTAGATTTAAGTTCTTCTTTTCTCCCTCTCTCTGGGAGGAATGTCTAATTCTCCCTCTTAATTAACTAGCGGCACTTTGACCCGCTAGTCTTTGTCTTCCTTCGCTGCTCTCCCGTTGGATCGAGCAGACCGGGTCTCTTTGTCGCTTCCTGTTGGGGTTGTTTGTGGGAAGGGTTTTGGGGTTAATACCTTCGTTTTTGCCTTCTCTCTGGGCAAAGATGCCTTTCCCTCTCTCCTCTTAATTGCGACGCGGCACTCTGACCCGCTAGCCACCACTGCGTTTTTCTTCTCTGCTCTCCCCCCGAAAGGGGGGATCGAGCTGACTAACCCGACTTCCCCGCGAGGGGAGGTCAAACCTCTTTCTCTCTTCGCCCCTGGCCACCCCCTCCATCCCTTTGTCCCCCAGACTGTTTTATTTTTCCTCCCTCCCAGGTCTGGTCTGCGTCAGCGACCAACGTCCCCCCCCCACGATGCCGAGCAGGCGGGGATCACCACCCCAAATGCGGAGCACCGTTCCCCCAACTAAATCCCCGGAAAAGGGAGTAAAATCCCGGCCCCGGGCCAACGAAGAGGAGATGGAAGGCAAGGTAGGGCCGCAGCCCGCGGCGACCTTGGACACCATGGGTGGGGTAGGGCCGCAGCCCGCGGCGACCCCGGATCCTGCTCCCCGAAAAGGGCACTCCCAGCCCGAAAAGAAGGAAGAGGCGACAAGCGAGGTAAAGAGTCATGAGGCCCACGAACCACAAACGACGGAGGCCACCATGTCTCGATCCTCGCAGGTCGTTTCCAGTTCGAGCGATGAAGCTCCCCTAAAGGATAAAAATCTCCCAAAAGGGGTAGCTAAAGAAGAGGCGTCCACGGTGACAACTGTAGAGCAAAAGCCAGTGAAGACAAGTGTCACCGGGACTCCAAGAAGGACACCAAGTCCTCCAACCCCCCAAGAAGTCAACTCCCCGGCCCAGGGGGAGGAAGGAGAAGAGGACGAAGATGACGCCAATCTAAGAACAAAGGCGCTCATCGATAAAACCATCACGTCCCTCAAATGGCTATTCCAGGCGGAAAGGGTGCCTGACAACCAAAACGCAAACGCACCCACGGAGGATAGCCCTAAAGGAGTATGTGGGGCTGAGCTACCATCACTCGGCAAAGCCCCTGACTCCATAACCAAGGCGTCAGCGGCAAAACCACCCAGTCCGCAGACGCCCAACAAGAAGAGGAAGCCTTCCCAAGCGGAAAAGATGGAGGAATGGCCGACTCTAGATGCGACATCAACCCAACGACAGGCCCAGCCGATGCAGCAGCAGCAGCAGCAGCAGCAGCAACAACAACAGGCAAAAGGGACCAAGTCAGACACTCCGTGCCCGGGACCATCAAAACCCCAGGCGAACGAGGTAGCGGCTTGGGGCCCTAGGAAAGAAGACCAAATGACACCGGAGGACTACAGGACTCTGTTCAAGGAAACCTACAAGCAGTACACGGAGGGGATCAACATCATTCCCCTGCCGGGACAAGTGGAAGAGCTCCAGAATAGAGTCCTCTCCCTGGTCACTTCCAATCTAAAGACCAGGGGATTAGCCGGTGTCAACAAAGATGTCATGGTGGAGATGTTGATGGCCTTAAACATCCCGGCCAGCTACATCTGTCATAGGAGCTTCGCCATGTGGGACATCCTGCTGCCTACCAAAGAAGAGGCAATCCGCCTTTCCAAGACGAACCTGAGCTGGCGAAACATCAAGCTCCAGCCAGAGTACTTGAACAAAAGGAGGACGAACGTCTCCATATTGAACGTCCCGTGCCATTTGGAGGCCAAACAGCTGGGGGCTATTATGAGCCAGTACGGAGACGTTGAAACTGTTTCCCCAGTCCGCGGTCAGCGCAATGTCATGACCGGGGACTATAAATTAACTATGGTCCTGGAAAGAGCCGAATTTGACAGGGTTCCAGCGATGCTGAAATTCGGAAAATGGACCCTGTCAATAATAGTGGAAGGCAGGAGACCACATTGCTGGCACTGCCAGAAGCAGGGACATATGGCCCGTGACTGTCCCAAGAAGCCACCACCAAGACCAGCTACCAAGGCTGCAGGAAGCTCCCAACCCTCGGCCACGGTCACAGCCGCTCCGGCGACGTCTGCACCGGCAACCACAACAGAGGGTGAATGGTCAACGGTCACCAGAAGGAATGGAAAAAGCAAGCCCAAACGGACGGTGACCGTAGACCAAACTGACAAGCCAGCCCCCATGGACACGGAGACTCCTCTCTCCTCGACCAAAAGGAAGTTACAAGAGTCAGAGGAGGAGGAGGTGGTGTCCGAGGAAGAGACCAACTCAGCAACTGAGGCATCTTCAGACGAGGTGTCGAGAAAGTCAAGGAGGAAGAAGAGCAGGAAGACAAAGGGGAACCCCACACCCCCTGAGAAAGACTTTTTCAAAAAAGCCGAGGCTGAATCCCCCAACCTACCATCCCCCTCACAGCCAAAGCAATCAACCTCCACCCAATCCTCATCCCCCAGAGACTCACAACCATCCCCAACACCCAACTCAACCCCTGCTCTTCCTCCGCCTCCTACACCATCCGAGAAGGAGAAAGCACCGGTTCGCACGGAGCGAACCAAGAAACTCCCCTTTCTACCCGGAAAGAGACTCTGTGAAACGAGTCTTCTGCCAGCAGCCCATGAGTTGAAGGGCAAGCAGAAGACTCAACACAACAAACTGAGGGATTTGGTGTACATTGGTTGTAACAATGTCACCGATTCCACTCAATTTCCAGACGCTCCAATGTTGACCACCTTTGTGCGAAAAAATAAAGACGCACGGACAGAATCCCTGTGGTCAATGTTGGAGGCAGCTAAGGAGGCCATACAAGGCCAAAAAATAATCGATATGGACCACCCTTCGCTGCTAAAATTAGCAGTGAAATGCGAAGGAAGGACTCCCATCTATGTCCACCCATCACTATACAGGGCACTAAAATTAATCTTTCCCCTGGATGTTGGAGGCGTGGCCAAGGATGGTCAGCCCGTAGAAGACTTACTCACCGGAAGCCTTGGTCAGGCCTACCACATCCTGTCTGCCAAGGATTTCAGACCCGTCTGTGACACTGCTTAAAGGTAAGTGAACATGACTTTAAACTTGGCTACATTTAATGTGAGGGGCATCAGGTGTCGAAGCAAGGCCTCGCGCGTTGTGAGAGACCTGGTGTCCCTTAAGGTAGATATCGCCGCTATCCAGGAGACCCACTTTATTTGTGACGAGGATTGTCAGGTGCTGGTAAACGATTACGATGTTTACTCAGCATATGGCAATACTTATAGTCGTGGAATCTCCTTGCTAGTGAAACGCACCCTGTCAGCGTCGGTGAATGTTGTTCACGCAGGCGATGACGGGCGGGCGCTCGTTGTTGATGTTGCTATTAATTGTAGTGTTTTTCGGATTGTTGCTGTTTATGCTCCCAATGCTGCTGTAGAGAGGGCAACCTTTTTTCGACGGTTGGAGGGCTTCTTAGTGGATCCGGAACGGTTAGTTTTAATGGGTGATTGGAATGCAATCCTTGATCCCAGTATAGATAAGGTCGGGGGAGCTAGTGGGTCGGCGTGGTGTGACAGCTCTCTGTCTGACCTGATGGCTTCGTGCGATCTCGTCGACAGATTTCGTCTTGATCATCCAGGGCGGGAGATGTGGACGTGGGATTCTGTAGTGCCTTCCAATCCGAGTACTTACTTGGATCGGATGTTAGTTAGAAGAGGCGATGTAGACTTCCTATCTTGCCCCACGTTCCACTTGCTAGGACACTCGGACCATAAACTCGTTATGGCCCGTTTGAACTTAAGTGCTAGGCCTAAACTGGCCGGATACTGGAAGTTCAACAACTCCTTGTTGGAGCTGGAGGACTACCGGTTGAAGGTCACTGAGCTAATTCAGAGGGCTTTAGTGGGGGCGGTTACAGGGAGTAAGTGGTGGGTTAGTCTTAAGGCCAAAATTAGGCGCTTCTCTGTCAAGTATAGCCAACGCCTCGCGTTAGATAAGGCTGAGGCAAAGAGGCGCTTAGAGGATAAGCTGACCCGGGCGGTGGAAGGGGGGGATCCCCTAGAGTTAGCACTAGCTAAACAAGATCTCAACCGCTTGGCTAGCGAGCGGTATGAAGGTCAAGTAGTTAGGGCTAGGTTAAACAAAGTTTCTAACGAGGCTGTGAATGTTGACGCCGTTGAGCGTAAGGCTGCTTTAAGGCGCGGTTCGGATGGGTACATTCGTAAAGTACATAGCCTGGAAGGACACGCTTTAGTATCGACTCGGGAGATCTGCGAGGGGTTTCGGGAGCATCTATCGGTGCGCTTCACCCAACTACCCAGGCTCAGGGTTGATGAGTTTGGCAGCTATTTGGCTGACTCGCCCCGCCTCACGGCGGCTCGAGCGGCTAGCTGTGATGGTCTTATTACTGAACATGAGGTCATTACTGCGTTGAAGCAGGTCGGCTATAACAAATCTCCGGGGCTTGATGGTTTACCCTACGAGTTTTACTTGAGGCTGTCGCCCATGTTGGTCCCTCTTCTGAAGGATATGTTCAACCATTGGTTTGCCCAGGGCTCCATCCCTGGACAGGTGACCAAGGGAGTGATCACATTGCTGAAGAAAGGTCAACGGCATGGCGGGAGGGAAAACTTTGATGATTTTAGGCCCTTGACTCTGCTAAACACAGAGTTAAAGATTTTGGCAAAGATTCTTGCGAATCGCTTGCAGGTTGTCATCACTGATTTGATCGAACCAGACCAGACTTATGCTGTGAAGGGGAGATCAATTCAAGGCAATTTGAATTTGATACGCTCGATCATAGAGGGTACAGAAGACGACGCCGAAGCCGCGCTGATCAGTTTAGATCAGTCCAAGGCATTCGATAGGGTCGACCATCGGTTCCTAGGATCTGTGTTAGAGGCCGCCGGATTTAATCCGGACTTCCGCAAGTGGATCTTTGTTCTGTACGACAGGCCAACGGTGGCGGTGCAGATCAACGGTAAGCTATCGGAGTCATTCGCTGTCTCTCGGTCGGTGCGACAGGGTTGTCCGCTGTCGCCTCTGCTGTATGTCCTGGCGTTGGAACCCCTCCTTCGCAATTTAAGGGACGAGGCGACTACACCAGTCCTGCGCGGAATAGCTCTCCCTGGAGGCACACGAGCCAGGGTTTCCGCGTTCGCCGATGACGTCACCGTGTTCGTGTCTTGCCTCACGGACATTCAAGCGGTGGTCGAGGCGCTCGCTCGATACGAAGAAGTAACAGGGGCCATCTTCAACCGTAGCAAGTCTGCTGGCCTGCGGTTGGGGGCTTGGACCGGGGTAAACTCGCTTCCAGGTATTTTCAGCTGGACCGTTGGACCGGTCCGTATTCTCGGTGTCTGGTTTGGACCGGGACTTCAGCTGGAAAAGAATTGGTCGGAAGTACAGTCTAAGGTCAAATCGTCAGTCAAGACTTGGATTGGAAGGAAATTGTCCTTGAAGGGTCGGGCGGAGGCGTGTGCTACATACGTTTTTCCGCTCATCCTTTACCGTTTGTCTGTACTTCCTCTCCCTGCAGAACGCCTAACCCGCTTACAAGGGCGCCTCGATTCACTTTTGTGGAACGAGGGTAAGCACTATGTCTGCAGAGAGGTCTGTGTTCAAAGTCCGAGCGAGGGAGGCCTGGGTCAGCCCAGTCTCTTGTGTCATAGAAACGCCGAGAGATTGGCTTTCCTGGGTCGTTCGCTTGAAGGAGACGCTCCTTGGGTCCCTGTGGTTGAGAACTCGTTTCCCAATCTCAAACCCAACCCTTCGGTAGAAGGTCGTCGTAGACCGAAGGGGGAGTCCAAATTCTTCTCCGAATGCCGGACCGCTCTTAGAGCTTTGCCGGGGACCAGTGTCCTCGATCAGCCAAGGAAGGAACTGTATCGGGAATTAGTGGAGGGGACCGCGAAGGATCCACTTTGTAGGCGGATGGGATGGTCGATGAAGGTTGTCCGTTCTCAATGGTGTTGGGCGCCGGGACGGGAGATTCTGAATAACTCGGAATTCTCCCTGACTTGGCGACTGGTCCGAAATGCGCTGCCCCTCTTCGACGAACTTTTCCGGTATAAAGAACATACCAGGCGCTTCTGTCCGTGCTGTGACGAACGCGAGCCCGAAACAATCGAGCACGCGTTTTTTAGTTGCAGCCGGATACAGCCCCTTTTAAAGTACGTCGAGGGGGTAACAGCTCGCATCAATGCCGAGTGTCCGCCCGATCTCGACGTAGGAACTTTTGTGTACAACATGGAGCCGCCGTTCCCCAGGGAGGAAAGTTTGGTTTTCCTGGCGATCCTAGCAGTAGCGCGCATGGTGATTTGAATCACGCGCCTCAAGTTGGTCCGCGAAGGGACATCTGTTCCGGATCGGGATCTGATCGTTTACTTTAAACATTTGCTTAAAGTAAAGATCAGATGCGATTGGAAGAGGTTGCCCAGAGTGGATTTTGACAAGAGGTGGGTACACAGCACTAGTTTGTGCATCCGTCGAGGAGCCAGGTTTCAATTTGTGTTCCCTCCATGAGCATGGCACGGGCGGTGCTGAGTCCTTCGGAACCCATCCCGCCTAGGTTAGCATAGTTCAGTAAAGTGACTCTTGACTGGTGGTACGAATGAGATCCTGTCCCTGATTTTATTTCTTTGGTATTAGAGAACCTCTGAGTCTGCCCAACCCCTCTGCTCCTCATGTTTATTTTCTGATGCCCCCGGTCACCCCCCTACTCAGAGGTCACCTTCCTACCCCCTCCATCCGTTGTTTTATTTTCTCCCACCTCTATTAAGGCCATTTCCCCAAACCCATTAGGGAGGCCCTGCTTGTTTTCGGTGCCCCGGAAAACAGTGGGAAATCTAACCACATAGAATAGTACAGGGGGGGGGTACTACTAACAACACATTAGTAGTTTTTTCCCTTATTTTTTGAAATGAACATTTTTTATTAGTTGATTCCCACTCCACGAACATTTTATTCCAAATTAATTCAAAGAACTCTTTCTAATGAAATCGAACTTTATTTTCTCACACATGCACATACACACAAAAAAAAAAAAAAAAAAAAAAAAAAAAAATGCACACACAACACACAGATAAGTTTTTACAAATTGTACATAAGTTATTTTTTACACTGAACGCTGGGGTATTAGTTAGATTAAGAGCCACAGAGTGATTGAGGTATTTTGGTAAATGTTGCCAGTCAAGAGTAAGACTTCAAAGTCCCTTCTGTTAGATAGTCATAAAGACCCTGTACCCTCCCCCTCCCAATTTCTTATAGGGCCTTGTGCCTAATTTTGTTGTGTTAATTTTTGTTTTTATAATTTGATATTGTAAATGCATTTTTTGACTTCAATAAAATAAATAAATAAGATCAAAGTGTAGTATCTGTTCCGGCAGATACTGCAAGCTATGACTAGCTATGACTAGCAAAGACCAGATGTGGGGGCAACCCCACATGCCTGACCTTTAACCAGCTCCCATTTCCCACCTCTCGGGAGCTGGTCCCCTTTTTCCCTTACCCCTCCCTTCACTCCTCACATTAAAAATTGGCCTTGTGCCTAATTTGCTCGGTGGGGGAGCAAATAAATACCATCTGTTCCGGCAGATGCTGCACTTAAGATAGTTTGTACCGGTCAATGGAGGGGAAACCCTCTATACTGGGACAATTATTATTTTTGGTAACCAGAGTGCCCCCTTTTTGCCTACTTTTAGGGGAGCTGGTTTTTACCTCACATTAAAAACGGCCTTGTGCCTAATTTGCTCAGTGGGGGAGCAAATAAATACCATCTGTTCTTACAGCTTACGAAACTTTTGCTCTTCCGATTGTCTGAGAAGGGATCTGCCACCGGGCTCTTGAGCCAGGTTCAAGGCATTTATTCACATCTGCAAGGACCAGACCCCCTCCTTTGGGGAGTCAGGACCTTCAGCTTAGACTAAGTTTTAGTTTTAAGTTTTAGTTTTAAGGTTTCTTCTTTTCTCCCTCTCTCTGGGAGGAATGTCTAATTCTCCCTCTTAATTAACTAGCGGCACTTTGACCCGCTAGTCTTTGTCTTCCTTCGCTGCTCTCCCGTTGGATCGAGCAGACCGGGTCTCTTTGTCGCTTCCTGTTAGGGTTGTTTGTGGGAAGGGTTTTGGGGTTAATACCTCTTCGTTTTTGCCTTCTCTCTGGGCAAAGATGCCTTTCCCTCTCTCCTCTTAATTGCGACGCGGCACTCTGACCCGCTAGCCACCACTGCGTCTATCTTCTCTGCTCTCCCCCCGCAAGGGGGGATCGAGCTGACTAACCCGACTTCCCCGCAAGGGGAGGTCAAAACTCTGTCTCTCTTCGCCCCTGGCCACCCCCTCCATCCCTTTGTCCCCCATACTGTTTTATTTTTCCTCCCTCCCAGGCCTGGTCTGCGTAAGCGGCCAACTCCCCCACCACGATGCCAAGCAGGCGGGGTACCTCACCCCAAATGCGTGACATCGCTCCCCCTGAGAAATCCCCGGAAAAGGGAGTCAATTCCCGGCCCCGGGCTAGTGGAGAGATGAAGAGCAAGCTGGATGATGGTGCCAAGGTAGGGCCGCAGCCCGCGGCGACCTTGGATGGAAGCAGAGGGGTAGGGCCGCAGCCTGCGGCGACCCCCAGTGAAACTACCAAAAAGGAGCAGACGGCTCCCCACGAGGGCAACCGGAATACAAAAGCGGGCTCAAGCTTGCCAGTTGGAAAAAAGGAAGAGGGGCACGGACAAGTGACACCCCAGAGCCCAAAAGCAACGGTGGCAACACCAGTACAACACCACTCCGCTCCCCAAAAGAGGGACTCCCCAACAACCGTAGGGGAAAAGGGAAAGAACAACTCCTCTAAGGATGCTGAAGAAGAGCTGTTCAGTGCAACCATCTCCTCCTTACAGTCATTATTCGAGGAGGACATGGTGGATCCGTCACCCTCGAACACTCCCCAAGAGGGCAACGGCAGTAAACAAGCAGCCAAACAAACAAGGCATATCTCGACCGGCAACAACACGTCGCATACGGAAGAGATATCGAAAGCAGAGGCCGCTACTAAAACTACGATGACCTCTCCAGAAGCGGAACGTCCTATATCTAAGGAGAAAGCGGCCCAACCACAGAAGAAGAGGACGGAGAAGGACCCGGAAAGTCGGGGAAGCCAGCACGCTTCATCAACTGCGGACTGGCCCACCCTGCCTGGAAAAGGTCAGACCCCCAACTCTATGACCAGTTCTTCCTCCACCAAGCAGAAAGCGCCTGTCACCGCTCCCCCAGCTCCTGGTCCATCGAACATACAACAAGGAGGAGTTGCAGCATGGGGACAGAAAGAAGAGGAGAAAATGACTCCTCAGGAATACCGTGACCTCTTCCTCTCGACATACAAAAGCGTCACGGAAGGAAACACTGTTCAGCCACTCCCAGGTCAGGTGGAAAGTCTAGAGAAGAGAGTGTTATCTCTAATCACCTCTGACACTAAGACCAGAAGCCTGACAGGGATCAATAAAGAAACAATGGTTAAGATCCTGATGGAGCAGAACATCCCTGCGAACTACATCTGCAGGAAAAGCTATGCCATGTGGGATGTCCTGCTCCCCACCCCAGAAGACGCCGTCAGACTTGCTAAGGCAAACCACCAATCAAAAAATATAAAACTACATCCGGTTTACCTTAACAAAAGAAGGACAGTGGTGTTGGTACTGAACGTCCCCTGCTACATGGGAGCAAGACAGCTGGGGGCCATCCTCAGCCAATATGGAGATGTCGAGGAGGTCACGCCCTGCCGCGGTCAGAGAAACATCATGACCGTCGACTACAAGGTGCAGATGGTGGTGGATAAGGTGGGCTTCTTCAGCATCCCGGCCACGATCCAGTTTGGGGATTGGACGCTCTCCTTGATAGTCGAAGGGAGGAGGCCCCACTGCTGGCAATGCCAACAACAGGGCCATATGGCCAAGGACTGCCCAAAACGGAAAGCAGCCAGCAGAAAACCGGAGGCGTCCAAAGCCGCAGTCATGGCCCCCGCTCCAGCTAAGACCACAAACCCCCCAGAAGCCAAACAGGGATGGGTGACGGTCGCGAAAAAGGGCAAGACCAGCAAACAGCCTTGCACTCAAGTAGCGATAACAGCCCAACCCGAAGACAATGGAAAAGAAGTCACCAACATGGACACACAAGTACCAGCCTCCTCGAATAAAAGAAAACTTCAAGAATCCGAGGAGGAAGCAGTGTCGGAGGAAGAGGAAGAAGCCTCACCGACCAAGACAGCGCTGAGCGCTACAGAAATAAGAAGAGCTAGGAGGAGAAAGAGCCGGAAAATGAGGGCAGACCACCAAACCCCCACAGAGACTGACTTACCAGCTGAAAATCAGTCGCTGCGCCCCGTCTCCTCTTCGACTCCTCAGCCTAAGCTACAAACATCCCCCTCGCCCGCACTCCCTAACACGCCGATAGATGCTCCGTGCCCCGTGTCTTGCGACAAGTCCACTAACGTCGCTACAGAACAAAACACTCTCTCCCCAAAAACCTCTCCCCCTACTCAGCATCAAGAGAACCCCTCCCGGGCGGTGAGAACAGAAAGAACTAAGAAGCTGCCATTCCTGCCAGGAGGCAGGATATGCGAAACGGACCTTCAGCGGATTACACCAGAGCTGAAAGGAAAGCAGAAGGTCCGTTTCAACAAGCTCCAGAACTTTTTATATGTGGGTGGTGACAGTCACACAACCACACTGCTTTAAAGATGCCCCCTTACTGACAACTTTTGTAAGGGCCAACAAGGACTCGAGAACGGAGGGTCTATGGGCAATGCTGGAGGCAGCCAAGGAGGCAATACCAGGCCAACAGCTTGTCGACATGGACCACCCGTCTCTTAAAAACTTGTCAGTGAAATGCGAAGGTCGCACACCCCTGTATGTCCATCCTTCCCTATACAGGGCATTAAAACTAACTTTTCCCCTGGACGTGGGAGGCGCTTTCCAAGGATGGATTACCTTCTGCTTAGCTGCTGACCGGAAGCCTTGGGCAAGCCTGCTACGTCCTCACTCCCGAGGACTTCAGACCCGTCTGTGACACTGCCTAAGGTAAGTGAACATGGCTTTAAACTTGGCTACATTTAATGTGAGGGGCATCAGGTGTCGAAGCAAGGCCTCGCGCGTTGTGAGAGACCTGGTGTCCCTTAAGGTAGATATCGCCGCTATCCAGGAGACCCACTTTGTTTGTGACGAGGATTGTCAGGTGCTGGTAAACGATTACGATGTTTACTCAGCATATGGCAATACTTATAGTCGTGGAATCTCCTTGCTAGTGAAACGCACCCTGTCAGCGTCGGTGAATGTTGTTCACGCAGGCGAGGACGGGCGGGCGCTTGTTGTTGATGTTGCTGTTAATTGTAGTGTTTTTCGGATTGTTGCTGTTTATGCTCCCAATGCTGCTGTAGAGAGGGCAACCTTTTTTCGACGGTTGGAGGGCTTCTTAGTGGATCCGGAACGGTTAGTTTTAATGGGTGATTGGAATGCAATCCTTGATCCCAGTATAGATAAGGTCGGGGGGGCTAGTGGGTCGGCGTGGTGTGACAGCACTCTGTCTGACCTGATGGCTTCGTGCGATCTCGTCGACAGATTTCGTCTTGATCATCCAGGGCGGGAGATGTGGACGTGGCATTCTGTAGTGCCTTCCCATCCGAGTACTTACTTGGATCGGATGTTAGTTAGAAGAGGCGACATAGACTTCCTATCTTGCCCCACGTTCCACTTATTAGGACACTCGGACCATAAACTTGTTATGGCCCGTTTGAACTTAAGTGCTAGGCCTAAACTGGCCGGATACTGGAAGTTCAACAACTCCTTGTTGGAGCTGAAGGACTACCGGTTGAAGGTCACTGAGCTAATTCAGAGGGCTTTAGTGGGGGCGGTTACAGGGAGTAAGTGGTGGGTTAGTCTTAAGGCTAAAATTAGGCGCTTCTCTGTCAAGTATAGCCAACGCCTCGCGTTAGATAAGGCTGAGGCAAAGAGGCGCTTAGAGGATAAGCTGACCCGGGCGGTGGAAGGGGGGGATCCCCTAGAGTTAGCACTAGCTAAACAAGATCTCAACCGCTTGGCTAGCGAGCGGTATGAAGGTCAAGTAGTTAGGGCTAGGTTAAACAAAGTTTCTAACGAGGCTGTGAATGTTGACGCCGTTGAGCGTAAGGCTGCTTTAAGGCGCGGTTCGGATGGGTACATTCGTAAAGTACATAACCTGGAAGGACACGCTTTAGTATCGACTCGGGAGATCTGCGAGGGGTTTCGGGAGCATCTATCGGTGCGCTTCACCCAACTACCCAGGCTCAGGGTTGATGAGTTCGGCAGCTATTTGGCTGACTCGCCCCGCCTCACGGCGGCTCGAGCGGCTAGCTGTGATGGTCTTATTACTGAACATGAGGTCATTACTGCGTTGAAGCAGGTCGGCTATAACAAATCTCCGGGGCTTGATGGTTTACCCTACGAGTTTTACTTGAGGCTGTCGCCCATGTTGGTCCCTCTTCTGAAGGATATGTTCAACCATTGGTTTGCCCAGGGCTCCATCCCTGGACAGGTGACCAAGGGTGTGATCACATTGCTGAGGAAAGGTCAACGGCATGGCGGGAGGGAAAACTTTGATGATTTTAGGCCCTTGACTCTGCTAAACACAGAGTTAAAGATTTTGGCAAAGATTCTTGCGAATCGCTTGCAGGTTGTCATCACTGATTTGATCGAACCAGACCAGACTTATGCTGTGAAGGGGAGATCAATTCAAGACAATTTGAATTTGATACGCTCGATCATAGAGGGTACAGAAGACGACGCCGAAGCCGCGCTGATCAGTTTAGATCAGTCCAAGGCATTCGATAGGGTCGACCATCAGTTCCTAGGATCTGTGTTAGAGGCCGCCGGATTTAATCCGGACTTCCGCAAGTGGATCTTTGTTCTGTATGACAGGCCGACGGTAGCGGTGCAGATCAACGGTAAGCTGTCGGAGTCATTCGCTGTCTCTCGGTCGGTGCGACAGGGTTGTCCGCTGTCGCCTCTGCTGTATGTCCTGGCGTTGGAACCCCTCCTTCGCAATTTAAGGGACGAGGCGACTACACCGGTCCTGCGCGGAATAGCTCTCCCTGGAGGCACACGAGCCAGGGTTTCCGCGTTCGCCGATGACGTCACCGTGTTCGTATCTTGCCTCACGGACATTCAAGCGGTGGTCGAGGCGCTCGCTCGATACGAAGAAGTAACAGGGGCCATCTTCAACCGTAGCAAGTCTGCTGGCCTGCGGTTTGGGGCCTGGACCGGGGTAAACTCGCTTCCAGGTATTTTCAGCTGGACCGATGGACCGGTCCGTATTCTCGGTGTCTGGTTTGGACCGGGACTTCAGCTGGAAAAGAATTGGTCGGAAGTACAGTCTAAGGTCAAATCGTCAGTCAAGACTTGGATTGGAAGGAAATTGTCCTTGAAGGGTCAGGCGGAGGCGTGTGCTACATACGTCTTTCCGCTCATCCTTTACCGTTTGTCTGTACTTCCTCTCCCTGCAGAACGCCTAACCCGCTTACAAGGGCGCCTCGATTCACTTTTGTGGAACGAGAGTAAGCACTATGTCTGCAGAGAGGTCTGTGTTCAACGTCCGAGCGAGGGAGGCCTGAGTCAGCCCAGTCTCTTGTGTCACAGAAACGCCGAGAGATTGGCTTTCCTGGGTCGTTCGCTTGAAGGAGACGCTCCTTGGGTCCCTGCGGTTGAGAACTCGTTTCCCAATCTCAAACCCAACCCTTCGGTAGAAGGTCGTCGTAGACCGAAGGGGGAGTCCAAGTTCTTCTCCGAATGCCGGACCGCTCTAAGAGCTTTGCCGGGGACCAGTGTCCTCGATCAGCCAAGGAAGGAACTGTATCGGGATTTAGTGGAGGGGACCGCGAAGGATCCACTTTGTAGGCGGATGGGATGGTCGATGGAGGTTGTCCGTTCTCAATGGTGTTGGGCGCCGGGACGGGAGATTCTAAATAACTCGGAATTCTCCCTGACTTGGCGACTGGTCCGAAATGCGCTGCCCCTCTTCGACGAACTTTTCCGGTATAAAGAACATACCAGGCGCTTCTGTCCGTGCTGTGACGAACGCGAGCCCGAAACAATCGAGCACGCGTTTTTTAGTTGCAGCCGGATACAGCCCCTTTTAAAGTACGTCGAGGGGGTAACAGCTTGCATCGATGCCGAGTGTCTGCTCGATCTCGACGTAGGAACTTTTGTGTACAACATGGAGCCGCCGTTCCCCAGGGAGGAAAGTTTGGTTTTCCTGGCGATCCTAGCAGTAGCGCGCATGGTCATTTGGATCACGCACCTCAAGTTGGTCCGCGAAGGGACATCTGTTCCGGATCGGGATCTGATTGTTTACTTTAAACATCTGCTTAAAGTAAAGATCAGATGCGATTGGAAGAGGTTGCCTAGAGTGGAGTTTGACAAGAGGTGGGTGCACAGCACTAGTTTGTGCATCCGTAGAGGAGCCAAGTTTCAATACGTGTTCCCTCCTTAGGCATGGCATGGGCGGTGCTGGGTCCTACGGAACCCATCCCGCCTAGGTTAGCATAAGTTCAGTAAAGTAACTCTTGACTGGTGGTACAAATGAGATCCTGTCCCTGATTTTATTTTTTGGTATTAGAGAACCTCTGAATCTGCCCATCCCCTCTGCTCCTCATCTTTATTTTCTGATGCCCCCGGTCATCCCCCTACTCAGAGGTCGCCTTCCTACCCCCTCCATCCGTTGCTTTATTTTCTCCCACCTTGATTAAGGCCATTTCCCCAAACCCATTAGGGATGCCCTGCTTGTTTTCGGTTCCCCGGAAAACAGTGGGAAATCTAACCACATAGAATAGTACAGGGGGGGGTCCTACTAACAACACATCAGTAGTCTTTTCCCTTATTTTTTGAAATGAACAATTTTAGTAGTTTATTCCCACTCCACGAACATTTTATTCCCAATTAATTCAAGAACTCTATTTTCCAATGAAATCGAACTTTATTTTCTCACACATGCATATACACACAAAAAAAAAAAAAAAAAAAAAAAAAAAACGCACACACAACACACAGATAAGTTTTTACAAATTGTACATAAGTTATTTTTTACACTGAACGCTGGGGTATTAGTTAGATTAAGATCCACAGAGTGATTGAGGTATTTTGGTAAATGTTGCCAGTCAAGAGTAAGACTTCAAAGTCTCATCTGTTAGATAGTCAAAAAGACCCTGTACCCTCCCCCTCCCAATTTCTTATAGGGCCTTGTGCCTAATTTTGTTGTTTGATTCTTTTGTTTGTATAATTTTACATTGTATTTTCAATTTTTGACAACAATAAAATAAATAAATAAGATCAAAGTGTAGTATCTGTATTTAAATTCAAGCTAATATACGAAAAATATATAATACGCATCTATTTTTTTTACTTGGTCTTTTGGCTAAGATCAAAGTGTAGTATCTGTTCTTAGAATTGAAGCTTGCACCTGATCCGAACGATCCTAGAAGGGGGAATATATGATGACACGGAAGCTGCGCTGATCAACTTAGATCAGTCCAAAGCTTTCGGTAGGGTCGACCATCGTTTCCTGGCATCTGTCTTACAGGCCGCCAGTTTTAAACCAGACTTTTGCAAGTGGATCTCCGTAATGTATCAACAGCCCATGGCTGTCGTGCAAGTCAACGGAAAGTGCGCGAAACCCTTTGTTATCTCTCGGTCGGTTCGTCAGGGTTGTCCGCTGTCGCCCCTGCTTTCTGTCCTGGCTTTGGAGCCTCTTCTCCGCAACCTGAGACATGGGGAGGCAAATTCGGCCCTGCGTAGAATGGCTCTGCCTGGAGGCTCAGCTTCCAAGGTATCCGTGTTCGCCGATGATGTCACGGTCTTCGTGTCGGGCTTCAAAGACATTGAGGTCGTGGCGGAGGCACTCGCACAGTATGAAAGAATCACGGGGGCCAAGATAAACCGCAGCAAGTCGGTAGGACTGCGGTTGGGCGCATGGAGTGGCAACGCAAACCTCCCGGCGCTGGACAGATGGCCCGGTCCGGATCCTCAGCGTATGGTTCGGACCGGGTCTCCAGCATGACAAGAATTGGTTGGAGGTACGGTCAAAGATGGAGGCTGTAGTCAATTCGTGGCTTCCTAGGAAACTTTCCTTAAAGGGTAGAGCTGAGGCATGCGCCACTTACGTCTTTCCTCTCATCCTTTACCGACTGGCCATACTTCCCCTGCCTGCATAACACCTAAAAACTCTTGTCAAACTCTTGTCCTCGCTTCTTGGGGACAGAGGAAGACACTGGGTGAGCAGACAGGTCTGTATTCAACGTCCGTGTGAAGGAGGCTTGGGAATGCCGGACTTGAAGTGTCATCGAGATGCTGAGAGGCTGGCCTTCCTGAGCCACTATATGCAAGATGACCAACCGTGGCACCCCGTGGTTACTGCCGCCTTCCCCGACCTCGTTCTTGACCCTTCCATTGAGAGCCGTCGCAGGCCGCGGGAAGAATCTGCCTACATGAAAGAGTGCTGAGCTGCGCTAAAATGACTACCAAGGTCCAGTGACCTTGCGACTGCTACCCGTAGGGAACCCCACAGGGATCTAGTGAAGGGGGCCACCGACGACCCGCTATGCGCGCGTTTGGGTTGGCAGCAGAGTGAGATCCGCTCCGTGTAGAGCTGGGCGCCAGGTTAGAGTCATCTGAACAATTCGGAGTTCTCTCTGATCTGTTGATTGGCCCGAAATGCACTTCAACTCAACAACATACAATGCAGTTCTGGGTTTTTGGGGTCGCTTGATTGTCCCCGTTGTGGGACAATGGCTGTAGAAACAACTAATCACACTTTCTTCGATTGCCGCAAACTCCGCCAGTACTGGTCGTATGTCAACAAAGTGACGGCTCGCATCGATCCGGAGCATCCTCGCCCAATTACCGTGTCCAATGTTGTGGACAACATGAGGCCGCCATGGGACCGGGAAAGACAAATGGTCTACGTTACGATCCTGGCCGTGGCGAGAATGGTGATTTGGACGTCGCGTCTGCAAGGTTGCCGGGGGGGGTGTTGTCTTTTTCTGATCAAGATCTGATCGCTTTCTTTAAACACCAACTACGGGTGAAGATCAAATGTGATAGAAAAAGGCTGCATCGCGCGGCATTTGACAGAAGATGGATACATGTGGCAAGTCTGTGTGTACGAAGAGGAGCCAAATTTGAATACGTGTTCCCCGCCTAGGTGTGGAACGCGCAGTTCTGTAAAGTAAAATCAAACAAGTAGCCTCTCAGCTAGCTGAGTGTGTGTTCCATCCCTCCCCGATTAGGAAGCCTCCAAGATCCCCATCCCCTCTTACCTGCAATTTTTGTTTTCACCCCTTCCTCTAAATTTTACCCATCTTGGAGAGAAAGAAATACAAACTAACCCCCATCCCTTACCCACAAAATTTTCTTTTCTCCATTCACACCAATCTAGAGGGCATCCCCACCTAGAGACTGACCCGCAGAAGCAAGGTTCCTTTTCAAAGCCTAGTGGAATGTGCAGTCTATCAACTAGACGGGGTTGGGAGGGTCCTACTAATCACCTTCTGTACCATTTTATTGTTATCTTTTTTGTTTTTACACGTCAATAAAAAATGCTTTAAAAATTGGGAGTTAAGTAGAACGTCCCCCAGTAGGAAAGGGTGAATGCGGTATTATGGTGAAAGAAGATACTAGCTGGGAGAAACTTTTGACTTTGTTTAGTTCTGGAGTGACAAGGATGACCAACGACCCTCACAATCCCCCCTTTTGAGTTGGTCATGTGCCTAAGTTTTTTGTTCTTCGTTGATTTTGACTGTATTTTTAACATGAATAAAAGATTTAATATCTCAAAGTGTAGTATCTGTTCTTCAGCATACGAAAATTCTGCTCTTGGAAGGGATCCACCACCGGGCTCTCGGGCTAGGTTTAAGGTATTTTTTACATACTAACCTTCGTTGGCAAGGACCAGACCCCCTTTTTTGGGGAGTCAGGACCTCGAGGACCGACTCCACATTGTGGGAGCTTGGACCCGAAAACTGATTCCTTCTTGGGAGTTTGGAATTTTGGGACCAGCACCACTAGTTGGTAGTTGTGACCGGCTTTCATTTGTTTTTGTTTTTTCTTCATTTCGGTCTCACCTCTCGAGACTGGGATGGTCTACTCTCTCCACACTTAATTGCCTGAGCAGCACTCTGACCTGCCAGGCCAAAACTTTGTCTATCTTCGCTACTCCCCCGTTGGATCGAGCAGACAGGGTTCTTTTTCTCGCTTCCGTTGGGTAGATAGCGGGTAGGGTGACGTGGGGGTAGGGCGGGTGCTTCGTTTCTGCTCCCCTCTGTGGACCGTGAGGGGAGATCAAAAAACTCTTTCTTCTTCTGAGCCCGCTCCTCCTCCTCCACCCCCTGTTCCCCTGGGTTTTCTTTTCTCCCCACTACGCTTTGGTCCGCACCAGCGGCCATTAGTAACACCACCATGATGCCAGGCAAAAGGTCCGTACCGGCCCAAATGCGCAACATCGCGCCCCTTGAGGACTCCCCCAAGTAGGGATCCAAGATTCCATCTCAGAAGAAGGTGGAAGACAAGGTGAGGCAGCAGCCCGTGGCGACCTTGTGCGAGACCGACGGGGTAGGGCCGTAGCCCGTGGCGACCCCAGTCAACATGGCAGAAGCTCCGACAACGACTCCCCACGAGGGCAATGCCACTGAACAAGGCGCGGTCAATGTTTTGGAGGGAGTTAAGGCTACGGATTCTGGGCTAGGTACTCCCAGAGACTCGGAATCCAGCCAAAGAACACCGGGACATGTCTTCCTCGCTCCCCTAAAGGGCGACTCCCCGGCGGCAAGTTCCAGCAACACCGAGGAACAATTTGAGGAGGCAATCGCTTCCATCCAAGCTCTCTTTGCGGATGGAGAGGACGACCTGCCCTTCAACACTTTTCAAGAGGGGAGCGACAAGGCACCCGGGGACCAAAAAGGGGGAACATCACCCCCAGCTACACCTTCACCAGCTTCCAGTGGAGGCACATCCCAAGAAGGGGAAGCACCACCAAGTCCAGGGGAAAACCCCAACCAGCAGCCTCCCAAGAAGAAGAGGGCAAAAGCTCAAGCTGGATCAAACCAATCCATGAAGGAGATGGCGGACTGGCCAGCACTGTGCCCCGGCAACAAATCGACAGAGGAGTGGCCAGCCCTAAACTCAGTCAAGAACCCTCACACGGGCGAAAGTTCCACGCCCGGGGAGGAGGGAACAACTGTACTAGCGGACGAGGCGAAGAGCTGTCCCCAAGGCGAAGAGAAGAAGGCGTGGGGCCCACAGCAGAAGCAACTTACTCAGCAGGACTACAGTGACCTTTTTGAATCTACTTTTAAGGATTACATGGAAGGGAACATTATCAAACCCCTTCCGGGAGCAGTGGAGGAGCTTCAACATCGCGTCATCTCCTTCATCACGGCGGACACCAGAAGTAAAAGCCTCACCGTGGTCGGCCAGGAGACAATGATGCAGCTCCTCCAGGATTTGAAGGTCCCTGCAAGTTACATAGTCCACAGGAGCTATGCAAAATGGGAGCTGCTCCTGCCAGACAAAGAAGAGGCGGTCAGGTTGTCCGGAGTACCAAGGAAAAAGACGGACGACGGTGTCGGTGTTGGGAGTTCCCTGCTACCTTGGATCAAAGCAGCTGGGCGCCGTGCTGAGCCAATACAGAGATATCGAGGCTATATGGCCAGTGAAAGGTCCACGCAACCTCATGACAGGCAACTACAAACTGTCTATGAGTGTGGACCTTGCTAGCTTTGACAAAATCCCTGCTGTTCTTAAGTATGGAGAATGGACGCTCTCCGTCATTGTGGAAGGAAGGTGACCGCACTGCTGGCACTGCCTAAAGCAAGGCCACGTGGCCAAGGATTGGCCAAAGAAACCAGCAGCAGGACCACCAATGCAACAGCCATCCCAACAACCAGCAACAGCAGCCGTGCCGGCGAGCCAGGAGGAAGATGCCGGTTGGAGCAAAGTGGTCTCGAAGAACAGACCAGCCAAGCCGGTGAACAACAACAACAGCATAAAACAGAACCAAAAGGATTACACTAACAAACCCACCACAACACCACAGGCACAAACAACACAAACAAAAAGATTAAAGACACAAACACCCATGAAAACAAAAACACCTCAAGCACCGACACCAACATTGCAAGCATAGACAACAAAACAACAGTCACAAACAGTAAACACACAGCAAACAAAAACAAGGACACCACCGGTAAAAACTCGGACCAACACGAAAAGGCTTCTAAGGTAGAGGAGATGGAGGTACAAACCTCCTCTGCCAAGAGGAAGCTCCCATTGTCTCCGACTGAGTCGGAGGAGGAATCAGTGTTGTCGGAATGAGAGGAGGGGGATAACAGTTTGGAGAATCAGATGAGGAGGAAGGGGAGGAGAAGCAGCAGAGGCAGAGGACGCTACCACCGTTCAATCGGCTCCTCAGCCCAAGTCAAGCCCCTCTCCTAATGACAACAACAACACGCCAAACCTCCCTCCCTCCTCAAGTCTCAAAAACACTCCACCAGCACCAATCAAGCCTCAGCCCGTCAGAACAGAGAGGACGAAGAAACTCCCTGTTCTGCCGAGGGACAGGATTTGCGAAGTGGGTTCGCATTTACCAATACCAGACCTTAAAGGACAACAAAAGGTCCGGTACAACAAACTGAGGAACTTGGCCCACATCGGCGGCGATAGCGTAGCCGACCCGACCAAGTTTAAAGACGCTCCCTTGTTGACCACGTTTATTAGGGTCAACAAGGATGCCAGAACTGAAGCCCTCTGAGCGATGATCAATGCAGCGAAGGCTGCTATCCCGGGCCAGCAGCTGGTGGATGAGGAGCATCCTTTGCTAAGGAACTTATCCTTCAGATGTGAGGGCAGAGTCCCTGTGTACACCCACCCCTCCCTCTACAAGGCACTAAAGCTAACATTCCCCCTGGACGTAGGAGGCGTGGCCAAGGATGGAGTACCCTCAGCTGATCTACTTACCGGGAGCCTTGGCCAGGCCTGCCGTGTCCTGACTGCTGAGGATTTCAGACCCGTCTGTGACACTGCTTAAGGTATGTGATCATGTCTTAAAACTTAGCTACATTTAATGTGAGGGTCATCAGGTGTCGAAGCAAGGCCGCGCGCATTGTGAGAGACCTGGTGTCCCTTAAGGTAGATATCACCGCTATCCAGGAGACCCACTTTGTTTGTGATGAGGATTGCCAGGTGCTGGTAAACGATTACGATGTTTACTCAGCATATGGCAATACTTATAGTCGTGGAATCTCCTTGCTAGTGAGTCGCACCCTGTCAGCGTCGGTGAATGTTGTCCACGCAGGCGAGGACGGGCGGCTAGTAATTGTTGATGTTGCCGTTAATAGTAGTGTTTTTCGGATTGTCGCTGTTTATGCTCCCAATTCTGCTGTAGAAAGGGTATCCTTTTTTCGACGGTTGGAGGGCTTCTTAGTGGATCCAGAACGGGTGATTGGAATGCAATCCTTGATCCCAATATAGATAAGGTCGGGGGGCTAGTGGGTCGGTGCGGTGTGACAGCAGTCTGTTCGACCTGATGGCCTCGTGCGATCTCGTCAACAGATTCCGTCTGGATCATCCGGGGCGGGAGAAGTGGACGTGGCATTCTGTAGTACCTTCCCATCCGAGTACTTACTTGGATCGGCTGTTAGTTAGAAGAGGCGACGTAGACTTTCTATCATGCCCCACGTTCCACTTGTTAGGACACTCGGGCCATAAACTTGTTATGGCCCGTTTGAACTTAAGTGCTAGGCCTAAACTAGCCGGATACTGGAAGTTCAACAGCACCTTGTTGCAGCTGAAGACTACCGGTTGAAGGTTACCAAATTAATTCAGCGGGCTTTAGTGGGAGCGATTACAGGGAGTAAGTGGTGGGTTAGTCTTAAGGCCAAAATTAGACGCTTCTCTGTCAAGTACAGCCTCATGATAGATATAGCTAAGGCAAAGAAGCGTTTAGAGGATAAGGTGACCCAGGCGGTGGAGGGGGGGACTCCCTAGTGATAGCACTAGCTAAACAGGACCTCAGCCGCTTGGCTAGCGAGCGGTATGAAGGTCAAGTAGTTAGGGCTAGGTTAATGAAAGTTTCTAACGAGGCTGTGAATGTTGACGCTGTTGAGCGTGAGGCTGCTCATAGGCACAGTTCAGACGGGTACATTCGAAAAGTACATAACCTGGAAGGACACGCCCTAGTATCAACTCGGGAGATTTGCGAGGGGTTTCAAGAGCATCTATCGGAGTGCTTCACCCAACTACCCGGACTCAGGGTCAATGAGTTTGGCAGCTATTTGGCTGACTTGCCCCAACTCACGGCGACTCGAGCGGCTAACTGTGATGGTCTTGTTACGGAACATGCGGTCATTACTGTGTTGAAGCAGGTCGGCTACAACAAGTCCCCGGGACTTGATGGTCTGCCCTATGAGTTCTACTTGAGGATGTCGCCCATGTTGGTCCCTATTCTGAAGGATATGTTCAACCATTGGTTTGCCCAGGGATCCATCCATGGGCAGGTGACCAAGGGAGTGATCACATTGCTGATGAAAGGTCAACGGCATGGTGGGGTGGAAACTTTTGACGACTTTAGGCCCTTGACTCTGCTAAACACAGAGTTAAAGATTTTGGCAAAGATTCTAGTGAATCGCTTGCAGGTTGTCATCACTGACTTGCTCGAACCGGACCAGAGCTATGCTGTGAAGCGGAGATCAATTCAGGACAATCTTCATTTGATTCGCTCGATCATAGAGGGAATAGAAGACGACACCGAAGCCACGCTGATCAATTTAGATCAGTCCAAGGCGTTCGATAGGGTCGACCATTGGTTCCTGGGATCTGTAGTAGAGGCCACCGGATTTAATCCGGACTTCCGCAAGTGGATCTTTGTCCTATATGATAGGCCGACGGTAGCGGTGCAGATCAACAGTAAGTTGTCGGAGTCATTCGCTGTCTCCCGGTTGGTGCGTCAGGGTTGTCCGCTGTCGCCTCTTTTGTACGTCCTGGTGTTGGAACCCCTCCTTCGCAAGTTAAGGGACGAGGCGGCTACACCAGTCTTGCGCGGAATTGCTTTACCTGGAGGCATACAAGCCAGGGTTTCCGTGTTTGCCGATGACGTCACCGTGTTCGTGTCTTGCCCCACGGACGTTCAAGCGGTGGTCGAGGTGCTCGCTTGATACGAAAAAATCACAGGGGCCGTCTTCAACCGCAGCAAGTCTGTCGGCCTGCGGTTAGGGGCCTGCACTGGGGTAAACTCGCTTCCAGTTTATCTTCAGCTGGACCGATGGACTGGCCTGTATTCTAGGTGTCTGGTTTGGACCGGGACTTCAGCTGGAGAAAAATTGGTCGGAAGTATAGATCAAGGTCAAATCGTTGGTTAAGACTTGGATTAGAAGGAAATTGTCCCTGAAGGGTCGGGCGGAGGCGTGTGCTACATACGTCTTTCCGCCCATCCTTTACCAATTGTCTGTACTTCCTCTCCCTGCAGAACGCCTAACTCGCTTACAAAAGTGCCTCGACTCACTTCTGTGGGACGAGGTTAAGCACTATGTCTGCAGAGAGGCCTGTGTCCAGAGTCCGAGCGAGGGAGGCCTCGGTCAGCCCAGTCTCCTGTGTCACAAAAACGCAGAGAGATTGGCTTTCCTGGGTCGTTTGCTAGAGGAGAATGCTCCTTGGGTCCCTGCAGTTGAGAACTCGTTTCCCAATCTCAAACCCGACCCCTCGATAGAAGGTCGTCATAGACCGCAGGGGAGTCCAAGTTCTTCTCCGAATGCTGGACCGCTCTTAGAGCTTTGCCGGGGACTAGTGTCCTTGATCAGCCTAGGAAGAAGCTTTATCGGGAACTAGTGGTGGGTACCGTGAAGGATCCCCTTTGTAGGCGATTAGGTTGGTCGATGGAGGTTATCTGCTCTCACTGGAGTTGGGCGCCGGGAAGGGATTTTCTGACTAACTCGGAATTTTCACTGACCTGGCAACTGGTCCGAAAGGCACTGCCCCTCTCCAACGAATTCTGCCTGTACAATGAAGAAACAAGGGCCTTGTTCCTGTGTTGTGGCGAACACAAGCTTGAAACAGTCGCGCATGCGTTTTTCCGCTGCAGCCGGATTCAGGCCTTACTGGAGTACGTCGGAGGGGGGACGGCTCACATTGATGGCGAATGGCCGCTCGAGCTTGACGAAGGTTATTTTGTCTACAACATGGAGCTGCCGTTCCTCAGGGAGGAAAGAATGTTTTTTCTGGCGATCCTAGCAGTAGTGCGTATGGTGATCTGGATCACCATCCTTAAGTTGGTCCGTGAAAGGGACATCTGTTCCGGATTGGGATCTGATCGTTTACTTTAAACATCTGCTTAAAGTAAAGATCAGATGCGATTGGAGGAGGTTGCCTCGAGCGGAGTTTAATAAGAGGTGGGTACACAACACTAGTTTGTGCATCTGCCGAGGAGCCAAGTTTTATATGTGTTCCCTCCTTGAGCATGGCACGGGCGGTGCTGAGTCCTTCGGAACCCATCCTGCCTAGGTTTTTAGCTTAATTAAATTAAGAAGACTCTTGACTGGTGGTACAAATGAGATTCTGTTCCTGATTTATTATTTTTGGTACTAGAGAACCTCTGAGTCTGCCCACCCCCTACACGTCACATTTTTTGTTTTTTGAACATCCCCGGTCACTCTTAGCACTAAGTGAAACTAACCTACACTCCTCCATCCCCTCTAACTACTTTAACATGCCTGGATATCTCCCACTCTGCCGTAAGGACTCTGACAGACATATGCACGGACTTGGAGTTTACATTTGTAACACCCTTCCCTTGACTAGAGAAACAAACCTAGAAACGGATGATCAAGCCTTTATGTGCTTTAGACTAATTATGCAACACTACATTAGCTACTTTTACTTTCTCTACCGCTCTCCCTCGACCCAAGACTGCACCATAATAAACAAAGTATCTGACAGCATAGACACAGCACTCTCCTTCGACACTAGCGCCCAAGTACATGTATTTGGTTACTTTAATGTCCAGCACAAAAACTGGCTTGGATTCTCTACTTAGACAGATGCAGTGGGCAGTGTAACTCATAGCTTCTCTGTATCTCACTCCCTATCGCAAATTGTTACTTTTCCAACCCGTTTCCCTGATCAGGAAGAACAACACGCATCACTTTTAGATCTGTTTTTGACCACAGTTCCTGATGATTGTATAACGAAAGCCCACAGCCCACTCGAGAACGCTGATCATGCAGTGATAATGGTTGAAATCGCCCTAAACTCTAAAGCCAAAACTGAAGAGCCAGTGCTCAAAACAATGAGATATTATAAAAAGGCTGACTGGGAAGCCATCAGAGATCTTATCAGAGACGCCCCATGAGGAAATATTTTTTCTCTTCCTGCTGAACAGTGTGCAAACGAGACCACTGAATTGTTGAAAACTGCAATCGAAGCGCATGTTCCCATGCGGAAATTCTATAGCAAGCCCCACTCTCCCCAATGGTTTACTTCGACTTGCGCAACTGCCATTGCTCAAAGGCAGCATGCATTCCGCAGGTTTAACCGACATAAGTCCAGTTCAAACAGACAGAAGTACATAGAAGCTAGAAGTAACGTTAAGAAAGAAATAGTGACAGCTAAGAGGGAATTTACGGAAACCACTAAAAAACGCATGTAAGCACAAAAACTAGGAACTCGTGACTTCTGGAAAATCTACAACAGTGTAGTAAATAATGGGCAATCAACAATTCCCCCACTAACCAACAATCACGAGGTTGTTTGCTTAGCAACCGAAAAGGCTAACATGCTTGCCAGTCGGTTTTCCTCAAACTCCACACTGGACCTTTCCAACCACCCCCTACCTCAATTTCCTATGCGGACAGACGCCACGCTAGACGATCTGAAAATCACCCCTGCTCAGGTGCATGCTATCATAAAAAACCTTGACACTTCAAAAGCATGTGGACCCGATCTCATCCCAGCTGTGCTATTAAAAAAGTGCTCAGCCGAAGTAGCTCCAGTTCTCTCCAAACTCTATAACAAATGCCTTAATGAAACTTGCTTTCCGGGCTGTTGGAAAACTGCTTCTGTGGTACCAGTATTCAAGAATTCTAGCGAAAGAACTGACCCATTAAATTATCGCCTCCTCCCACTTTTTGCCAAAATATTTGAGACCTTAATTAACCATGCTCTAGTCCAGCACCTTACAGATGCTAAACTTCTGACCAACCAACAATATGGATTTAGACAAGCCCGTTCCACAGCAGACATCCTCACTGTAATCTCTGAACGCATATACCATTCACTGGACAAAGCGGGAGAGGGCAGAGTGGTAGGTCTAGATATATCTAAGGCTTTTGACAGGGTATGGCATGAGGGTCTCCTCAGGAAGATTAGATCATACGCTATCACTGGTAGAATACTTAACATAATTAAATCCTTCTTAGATAAGAGAAAAATCCAGGTTGTCCTCAACAGTCGTACATCTAAACAATATGATATAAATGCGGGAGTGCCCCAGGGATCTATCCTTGGACCTCTACTGTTCCTGATATTCATAAATGACCTCCCTGACAAAATTGCCTCTGAGATGGGTATATATACTGATGACACCACACTCTATAGCTAGCAGGCACGACAGGAAAACAAACGAACATATATCTAAAGTAATGGCAGAAACACTAGAGGATGACCTCCAATCTAGTGGAATGGGGACAAAAATGGATGGTCACGTTCAATGCCGCCAAGACTAAACTGGTTTCCTTCAATAATTACAAGAAACCTTCTCTACCACCTATAGCAATGGCCAACAACTCTTTATCTGAGAGTACGTCTTTCAAGCTCCTTGGCCTAACGTTCACAGGAAACATGAGCTGGAACAATTACATCGAGGGCATTGCCAGGGCTGCTGCAAGGAAGATGGGCTCTCTCTACCGTGCTAGAAAACTACTAACACCCGAAAGTATCCTGTACCTCTATAAGGCAACCATTCGTCCATGTATGGAGTATTGCTGTCATATTTGAGCTGGTGCATCGGCTACTAATCTCTCGCTCCTTGACAGTGTTCAAAAGAGAGTCGCAAATCTGATAGGCCCTGAACTGGCATCTAAGCTTCAGCCTGTGTCCCATCGACGAAACGTTGCATCCCTCTGCCTGTTCTACAAGTATTTTAATGGTGAAGGCTCTGATGAACTGCAAGCACTCGTGCCCCCACGACGTGAACACCCTCGACAAACCCGACAAGCTGCAAAATCCCACCCCAACACTGTAGAGATCCCTAGATACCCCTACTCTGGTAGTTTCTTCCCCAGAACCGCTAGACTTTGGGATTCCATTCCAGGTCACTGCTTCCTCAACTGTACTGACATGCAGAAGTTCAAGTGCAATATGAACCAACATCTTGCTACCCAAATCCATACATAGTACCCCAGTAGTTGTTTCCCCTGATAGTAGCCCCCTACACCAAAGTGGCAATGTGCCTTGTTTGGGGTGAAAAGGTAATTAAAAAAAAAACTCCCCTACTTAGAGGTCACCCTCCAACCCCTCCACCCGTTGCTGTATTTTCACCCCCCTGTAGTAAGGCCTCTCCCCAACCCCCAATAGGGATCTCCCTGCTTGTTTTAGGTTTCTCGGAAAACAGTGTGGGGGGGGGTCTACTCACTTAGAGGAGTGCAGGGGGGTCATACTAACAACCCAGTAGGTCACATATTTTTATTTTTGTATTGAACTTTTTTGACTAGCTTTCCCCACTCCACGAACTTTTTTTACCGATAATTTAAAAAACTATTTTATAAATGAAATGGAACTTTATTTTTGCACACACACACACAAAAAAAAAAAAAAAAAAAAAAAAATGCACACACAACATACAGATATTTTCTTTATACCAATTGTACATATGTTATTTATACTCTAAACGATGGGGGAATCATTAGTTAGATTAGGAGCCACAGAGTGAATGAGGTATTGTGGTAAATGTTGCCAGTCAAGAGTGAGACTCCAAAGTCAATTTTATCAATTGTTAAATAGTCACAAAGACCCTGAACCCTCCCCCTCCCCAATTTCTTATAGGGCCTTGTGCCTAATTTTGTTGTTCGTTATTTTTGTTTTTGTGATTTTTAATTATAATTTCATTTTGTACAACAATAAAATAGATAAATAAGATCAAAGTGTAGTATCTGGGATTCAGGAGACGCATTTTGTTTCTTCTGTGGACTGTCAGGTGCTGTCCCGAGACTTTGAGGTTTTCTCAGCATATGGCAGCCCACGGGGAAAGGGAGTCTCCTTGCTAGGAAAACGTACACTTTCCGCGACGGTGGACGTTGTCCATAGGGATGCGGAGGGCAGGCTTGTTGTGGCAGATGTTGCCGTAAAAGATTCTGTGTTTTGCGTGATTGCGGTTCATGTGCTCAGCACTGCTCGTGAGAGGGTCACATTCTTCAGTCAGATTGATGCATTTGTAGATTGTCGGAAGCGGGTAGTGCTAATGGGGGATTGGAATGCCATCTTAGACCCCGACATAGATAAGGTAGGAGCTAGAGGGTCGGAGAGGTGCAAGTCCAGCCTGGCTGATCTGATGGCTAGATACGGACTGGTCGATAGGTTTCGGGTCGAGCATCCAGGGCGGGATATGTGGACGTAGACCTATAGCGTTTCCTCCTATCCAAATACCTATTTGGATAAGATGTTAGTTAGGAGAGGCTAAGTAGACTTCCTATCCTGTCCCACGTTCACTTGGCTAGGCCAGACGGACCATAAATTAGTTATGGCCCGGCTGAAACTAGGAGATAGGCCTAAGTTAGCGGGGTACTGGAAGTTAAACACCTCCCTTCTGGAGATACAAGACTTCCGAGATCAGTTAAGAGAATTGATTAAAAAGGCACTAGTGGGGGCGGTTACCGGGAGTAAGTGGTGGTTAGGTCTCAAAGCCAAGATCAGAGGCTTCTCCGTCAAGTATGCCCAGCGCCTCGCACTAGATAAGGCCAAGATGAAGAAGCAGCTAGAGCAGAAACTAGCCCGGGCTACGGAAGAGGGTGATAGGGTTAGTCAGGAACTAGCTAAGCAGGACCTTCAACATGAGACTAGCGAGTGTTACGAAGGCCAAGTAGTTAGAGCTAGGCTTAGAAAGATAGGCAACGAAGCAGTCAATTCTAATGCAGACGTGCACTGTGAGGTTTCTAGGCGTGGCTCGGACAAATACATTGCGAAAGTCAGACATTCGAATGGACGCACCCTGGAATCGACTCGGCAGATCTGCGAGGGGTTTCGAGAACATTTTGAGGAGCGTTTTACACAGCAGCCCGATCTTCCGGTCCTTGATTTTAGTGACTATTTGGCCGACTCTCCCCGCCTCAAGGTGGCTAGAGCGGCTAGTTGCAAGGGCTGGGTGATGGAGTGGGAGGTCTTTACTGCGCTGAAGCAGGTCAGCTGCGACAGATCGCCAGGACTTGATGGTCTGCAATACGAATTGTACTTGAGGTTGTCGCCCATGTTTCTGCCCTTTCTGACGGATATGTTCAACCATTGGTTTGCTCAGGGATCGATCCCAGGGCAGTTAACCAAGGAAGTGATCACATTGCTGAAGAAAGGTGACGGGCATGGAGGGGAAGAGTTAGACGACTATAGGCCCATAACTCTGCTAAACACAGAGTTGAAGATTTTGGCCAAGGTCCTGTCGAATCGACTGCAGGTTGTTATCGACGAGTTGGTTGAACCGGAACAGAACTACGCTGTGAAGGGGAGATCGATTCAGAACAACTTGCACCTGATCTGCACGATCCTAGAGGGGGGAATAGATGACACGGAAGCCGCGCTGATCAACTTAGATCAGTCCAAAGCTTTCGATAGGGTCGACCATCGTTTCTTGGCATCTGTCTTACAGGCCGCCAGTTTTAAACCGGACTTTTGCAAGTGGATCTCCGTAATGTATCAACAGCCCATGGCTGTCGTGCAAGTCAACGGAAAGCGTTTGAAACCCTTTGTTATCTCTCGGTCGGTTCGTCAGGGTTGTCCGCTGTCGCCCCTGCTTTATGTCCTGGCTTTGGAGCCTCTTCTCCGCAAGCTGAGACATGGGGAGGCAAATTCGGCCCTGCGTAGAATGGCTCCGCCTGGCGGCTCAGCTGCCAAGGTATCCGCGTTCGCCGATGATGTCACGGTCTTCGTGTCGGGCTTCAAAGACATTGAGGTTGTGTCGGAGGCACTTGCAAAGTATGAAAGAATCACGGGGGCCAAGATAAACCGCAGCAAGTCGGTAGGACTGCGGTTGGGCGCCTGGAGTGGCAGCGCAAACCTCCCGGCACTGGACAGCTGGCCCGGTCCAGATCCTCGGCATGTGGTTCGAACCGGGTCTCCAGCTTGACAAGAATTGGTTGGAGGTACGGTCAAAGGTGGAGGCTGCAGTCAATTCGTGGCTTCCTAGGAAACTTTCCTTAAAGGGTAGAGCTGAGGAGTGCACCACTTAGGTCTTTCCTCTCATCCTTTACCGACTGGCCGTACTTCTCCTGCCTGCACAACACCTAAAAGCTCTTGTCAAATTCTTGTCCTCACTCCTTTGGGACAGAGGAAGACACTGGGTGAGCAGACAGGTCTGTATTCAACGTCCGTGTGAGGGAGGCTTGGGAATGCCGGACTTGAAGTGTCATATAGATGCTCAGAGGCTGGCCTTCCTGAGCCACTATATGCAAGATGACCAACCGTGGCACCCCGTGGTTACTGCCGCCTTCCCCGACCTTGTTCTCGACCCTTCCATTGAGAGCTGTCGCAGGCCACGGAGAGAATCTGCCTACATGAAAGAGTGCCGAGCCGTGCTAAAACGACTACCAAGGTCCAGTGACCTTGTGACTGCTACCCGTAGGGAACTCCACAGGGATCTAGTGAAGGGGGCTGCCGCCGACCCACTATGCGCGCGTTTGGGTTGGAAGCAGAGTGAGATCCACTGGGGGCCAGGTTCGAGTCATCTGAACAATTCGGAGTTCTCTCTGACCTGGCGATTGGCCCGAAATGCCCTTCCACTCAACAACATACAATGCAGTTCCGGGTTTTTGAAGTCGCCTGATTGTCCCTGTTGTTGGACAACGGCCGTAGAAACTACTGATCACACTTTCTTTGATTGCCGCGAACTCCGCCAGTACTGGTCGTATGTCAATGAAGTGACAGCTCACATCGATCCTGAGCATCCTCGCCCAATTACTGTATCCAATGTTGTGGACAACGTGAGGCCGCCGTGGGACCGGGAAAGACAAATGGTCTACGTTACGATCCTGGCCGTGGCGAGAATGGTGATTTGGACGTCGTGTCTACAAGGTTGCCGGGGGGTGTTGTCTTTTTCTGATCAAGATCTGATCGCTTTCTTTAAACACCAACTACGGGTGAAGATCAGATGTGATAGAAGAAGGCTGCATCGCACTACATTTGACAGAAGATGGATACATGTGGCAAGTCTGTGTGTACGAAGAGGAGCCAAATTTGAAAACATGTTCCCCGCCTAGGTGTGGAACGCGCAGTTCTGTAAAGTAAAATCAAACAAGTAGCTGAGTGTGTGTTCCATCCCTCCCCGATTAGGAAGTCTCCAAGATCCCCATCCCCTCTTACCTGCAATTTTTGTTTTCACCCCTTTCTCTAAATTTTACCCATCTTGGAGAGAAAGAAATACAAACTAACCCCCATCCCTTACCCACAAAATTTTATTTTCTCCATTCACACCAATCTAGAGGGCATCCCCACCTAGAGACTGACCCGCAGAAGCGAGGTTCCTTTTACAAACCTAGTGGAACTGGCAGTCTATCAACTAGACGGGGTTGGGAGGGTCCTACTAATCACCTTTTGTTTTTCTTCCCCCACCCTCGACACGAATGAATTACTGTACCATTTTATTGTTATCTTTTTTGTTTTTACACGTCAATAAAAAATGTTTTAAAACTGGGAGTTAAGTAGGACGTCCCCCAATATGAAAGGGTGAATGCGGTATTATGGTGAAAGAAGATACTAGCTGGGAGAAACTTTTGATTTTGTTCAGTTCTGGAGTGACAAGGATGACCAACGACCCCCACAATCCCCCCTTTAGAGTTGGCCATGTGCCTAAGTTTTTTGTTCATCGTTGATTTTGACTGTATTTTTAACATGAAAAAAAGATTTAATATCTCAAAGTGTAGTATCTGTTCTCAGACACAAAACGTTTGCTCTTTTTCAAGGGATCCACCTAACCCTAACCACTGGGCTCTCGGGCTAGGTTAAGGTGTTTTTTGCAGACTAACTTTCGTTAGCAAGGACCAGACCCCCTCCTCAAGGACCGACTCCACATTTCTGGGAGCTTGGACCCGAAAACTGATCCCCTTTTCTGGGAGACTGGAATTTCGGGACCAGCACCACTAGTTGGTAGTTGTGACAGGCTTTCGTTTGTTTTTTCTTGTTGTTTTTCTTCATTTCGCTCTCACCTCTCGAGACTGGGATGGTTTACTTTCTCACCACTTAATTGCCTGAGCAGCACTCTGACCTGCCAGGCCAAAACTTTGTCTATTTTCGCTGCTCCCCCGTTGGATCGCGCAGACAGGGCTCGCTTTCTCGCTTCCGTTGAGGTAGTTAGTGGGTAGGGTGACGTGGAGTAAGGTGGATGCTTCGTTTCTGCTCCCCTCTGTGGGCAGAGATGTCTATCCCCTCTCTCTCTTAATTGCGACATGGCACTCTGACCCGCTAGCACCCACTACATCTTTCTTCTCTGCTCTACCCCCTCGCGGGGGGATTCGAGCTGCTAACCCGACATCCCCGTAAGGGGAGAGCAAAAACTCTAATTTCTTCCGAGCCCGCTCCTCCCCCTCCATCCTCTCCATTCCCCTGGGTTTTTTTTTTCTCCCCACTACACTTTGGTCCACGTCAGCGGCCAGAGCTACCACCACGATGTCAGGCAGGCGGACCATACCAGTCAAAATGCGCAACATTGCACCGCTGGAAGAATCGCCGACGAAGGGAACCAAGCCCTCTCCCCCTAAGAAGGTGGAATGCAAGGTAGGGCCGCAGCCCGTGGCGACCCATGAATATGCACCTGCAGCACCCGGAAACGGTGCAACTGCTCCCCATGTGGCAACCCGCTAGGAAAAGCTCTTCCCAACATGCCGGGTGTGGAAAAAGCGGTGGATTCTGAGTCAGCGTCAACCAAAGACCCAGAACCATCGAAAACAGCAAGAGAACAAGTCTCTCCCACTCCCCAAAAGGGCGACTCCCGTTCGGTGGAAAGGGAAGATGAGAGCAGCAAAACCAAGGAGCTGTTCCTTGCCACGATCGCCTCCCTTCAGTCACTCTTCTGGGATGAAGCTGATGATCCGCCCTCCAACACTCCCCAAGAGGGCAATGACCAAAAGGAGGTAGCGAAGGAAGGGAGCTGCAATGTAACTGCCTGTGCGGACAAAACCAAACAGGCAGGAATAGCACCACCCCCAGCCGCCACACCTTCTACATCATCTGCCGGAGACGCACCCCAGGGGAAGGGAGGTACCACCAAGCCCCAAGAAAAGCCATATTCAGCAGCCTTCCAAGAGGAAGAAGGGAGTAACCCAGGGGGTCGGCCACAGCCAGGATACAAACGCATCAGTAGACTGGCCAGCACTGTCCCCCAACATTGAGACGAGCCAAGTGGACCCCAAACCCGGCCAATCCAACATTAAAGGAGCAGCGCCAGCAAGCCCACGTACGGAGCCAGCCAAACTCAGCAGGGCGAAAACATGGCATGGGATCCGCAATCCCAAGAAGAGCAGCTGACACCCGAAGGCTACAGAGAACTGTTTTCCTCGACTTATAAAGAGTACACCAAGGGAAACATCATCCTTCCCCTTCCTGGACAAGTCGAGGAATTGGAAAAACGTGTTCTTTCCCTGATCACTTCAGACCTAAGAACCAGGAGCCTCATGGGAGTCAGCAAGGAAACCATGATTGAACTCCTTCTCGACCAAAACATTTCGGCCAAATACGTCTGCAGAAGGAGTTATGCAATGTGGGACGTGCTGATCCCCAGCCAAGAAGAAGCTGAAAGACTGTCCAGGATGGACCGGAACTGGAAAAACATCCGTATCCAGCCGGAGTACTTGACCAAGAGAAGAGCCATTGTCACCGTGCTGAACGTGACATGTCACATAGGGGCCAAACAACTGGGTGCCATACTCAGCCAGTACAGTGACGTTGAGGCAGTAACCCCGGTCAAAGCCCAACGCAACGTATTGACCAAGGATTACAAGGTACAGATTGTCCTGAACAGAGCCGAATTTGACAAAATTCTGGTGATGCTCAAGTTCGACAAGTGGACAATGTCGGTGATTGTGGAGGGAAGAAAGCCACAGTGCTGGCATTGTCAGAAACAAGGACACATAGCCAAGGACTACCTAAAAAGAGCTCCGGCCAAGGCCCCAGAAAAAATACCAGCTAAGGCGACGACTGAGGCAGTCTCAACCAGAGTGCCATCAGCGGCCCAGGCTACCCCAGCAGCAGAGGCTAAATGGTCGACGGTTACCAGGAAGGGTAAACCCTCCAAAAACTTACCCAAGCAAGTGGTGATCAAAGACCATCCCGAAAAAGCTACTAGTGTTTCGGCCATGGAAGTGGAGGCACCCTCTTCCTTTGGCAAGAGGAAGCTACAAGAGTCGGAGGAGGAGGAGGAGGAGGGAGCATCTGAAGAAGAGGCTGGTCAACCCGAAACGACCAACAACACCGTCACAAAGACTACGAAGGAGGAAAGAAAGACGAGGAGGAAGAAGAGCCGGAGAACCAAAGCTATCTCTCCGGACATTACCATCATTGAAACAGAGCCAAAAAACCCCTCCCCACTAAGATCCCCCAAGAAGTCATCCCGGTACCCCTCTGGAGACAGTGTAAAGGGGATGGAAAATTACCCCAATCTCCCAACTCAGGACACTCCTCAAAGTCCTGTCACCACCCCTAACCCTATTCTTCCTCCTCCTCCTACTACTACTACCAAAGAAGGCCAGGCCACCACTACGAAAGTCCGTACAGAACGCACTAAGAAGTTTCCCTTCCTGCCAGGAGACAGGATATGTGAAGCGGGCTCTCTGCTACCAGTTCCGGAGTTGAAAGGGAAGCAGAACGGACAGTACGAGAAACTCCGGAACTTTGTGCACATCGGGGCGGAGAACATTACCAACCCCAGCAACTTCAAGGACGCACCGATGCTGACAACTTTTGTTCGGGAGTACAAAGACCCCAGAACTCAAGCTCTCTGGAATATGCTAGAGGCAGCGAGGGATGCCATAAAGGGCCAGCAGCTGGTGGACACGGAGCACCCCTCACTCAGAAAAATAAACTTTCAGTGTGAAGGAAGAATCCCCATCTACTGTTATCCTTCCTTCTACAGGGCATTAAAATTAACCTTTCCCCTGGACGTGGGAGGCGTGGCCAAGGATGGACAGCCTTCTACGAGTTTACTTACCGGCAGCCTTGGCCAGGCCTTCTACGTCCTCACGGCCGAGGATTTCAGACCTGTCTGTGACACTGCTTAAGGTAAGTGAACATGTCTTTGAACTTGGCCACTTTTAATGTGAGGGGCATCAGGTGTCGAAGCAAGGCCGCGCGCGTTGTGAGAGACCTGGTGTTCCTTAAGGTAGATATTGCTGCTATCCAGGAGACCCACTTTGTTTGTGACGAGGATTGCCAGGTGCTGGTAAACAATTACGATGTTTACTCAGCATATGGCAATACTTATAGTCCTGGAATCTCCTTGCTAGTGAGTCGCACCCTGTCAGCGTCGGTGAATGTTGTTCATGCAGGCAAGGACGGGCGGCTGGCCATTGTTGATGTTGCCTTTAATTGCAGTGTCTTTCGGATTGTCGCTTTTTATGCTCCCAATTCTGCTGTAGAGAGGGTATCCTTTTTTCGACGGTTGGAGGGCTTCTTAGTGGATCCGGGACGGTTAGTTCTAATGGGTGATTGGAATGTAATCCTTGATCCCAATATTGATAAGGTCGGGGGGCTAGTGGGTCGGTGTGGTGTGACAGCAGTCTGTCTGACCTGATGGGCTAGTGCGATCTCGTCGATAGATTCCGTCTGGATCATCCAGGGCGGAAGATGTGGACGTGGCATGCTGCAGTGCCTTCCCATTCGAGTACCTACTTGGATCGGATGTTAGTTAGAAGAGGCGACGTAGACTTTCTATCTTGCCCCACGTTCCACTTGTTAGGACACTCGGACCATAAACTTGTTATGGCCCGTTTGAACTTAAGTGCTAGGCCTAAACTTAAAAAGTTCAACAGCACCTTGTTGGAGCTGGAAGACTACAGGTTGAAGGTTACCGAGTTAATTCAGCGGGCTTTAGTGGGGGCGGTTACAGGGAGTAAATGGTGGGTTAGTCTTAAGGCCAAAATTAGACGCTTCTCTGTTCAGTACAACCAACACCTTGCATTAGATAAGGCTAAGGCAAAGAAGCGTTCAGAGGATAAGGTGACCCAGGCGGTGGAGGGGGGGGGACTCCCTAGAGATAGCATTAGCGAAACAAAACCTCAGCCGCTTGGCTAGCGAGCGGTATGAAGGTCAAGTAGTTAGAGCTAGATTAATGAAAGTCTCTAACGAAGCTGTTAATGTTGACGCTGTTGAGCGTAAGGCTGCTCTAAGGCACGGTTTGGACAGGTTCATTCGGAAAGTAAATAACCTGGAAAGACATGCCCTAGTATCGACTCGGGAGATTTGCGAGGGGTTTCGGGAGCATCTGTTGGAGCGCTTCACCCAACTACTCGGACTCAGGGTCGATGAGTTTGGAAGCTATTTGGCTAACTCGCCCTGCCTCACGGCGGCTCGGGCGGCTAGCTGTGATGGTCTTGTTATGGAACATGAGGTCATTACTGCGTTGATGCAGGTCGGCTACAACAAGTCCCCGGGGTTTCATGGTTTACCCTACGAGTTTTATTTGAGGCTGTCGCCCATGTTGGTCCCTATTCTGAAGGATATGTTCAACCATTGGTTTGCCCAGGGTTAAATCCCTGGACAGGTGACCAAGGGTGTGATCACATTGCTGATGAAAAGTCAACGGCATGGTGGGGTGGAAAATTTTGATGACTTTTGGCCCTTGACTCTGCTAAACACAGAGTTAAAGATTTTGGCAAAGATTTTTGCGAATCGCTTGCAGGTTGTAATCGCTGACTTGATCGAACCGGACCAGAGCTATAATGTGAAGGGGAGTTCAATTCAAGACAATCTTCATCTGATTCGCTCGCTTATAGAGGGAATAGAAGACGACACCGAAGCCACGCTGATCAGTTTGGATCAGTCCAAGCATTCGATAGGGTCGACCATCGGTTCCTGGGATCTGTACTAGAAGCCGCCAGATTTAATCCGGACTTCCTCAAGTGGATCTTTTTCCTGTATGATAGACCGACGGTAGCAGTGCAGATCAACAGTAAGCTGTCGGAGTCATTCGCCGTCTCCCGGTCGGTACGTCAGGGTTGTCCGCTGTCGCCTCTTTTGTACATCCTGGTGTTGGAACCCCTTCTTTGACACTTAAGAGGACGAGGCGGCTACACCAGTCTTGCGCAGAATTGCTTTACCTGGAGGCACACGAGCCAGGGTTTCTGTGTTCGCCGATGACGTCACCGTGTTCGTGTCTTGCCCAACGGACGTTCAAGCGGTGGTCGAGGCGCTCGCTCGATACGAAAAAGTCACAGGGGCCGTCTTCAACTGCAGCAAGTCTGTCGGCCTGCGGTTGGGTCCCTGGACCGGGGTAAACTCGCTTCCAGGTACCTTCAGCTGGACCGATGGGCAGGTCCACATTCTTGGTGTCTGGTTTGGACTGGGACTTCAGCTGGAGAAAAATTGATCAGAAGTATTGTGCAAGGTCAAATCGTCGGTCAAGACTTGGATTCGAAAGAAATTGTCCTTGAAGGGTCGGGCGGAGGCATGTGCTAGATACGTCTTTCCGCTCATCCTTTATCGATTGTCTGTACTTCCTCTCCCTCCACAACGCCTAACCCGCTTACAAAAGCGCCTCGACTCACTTGTGTGGGACGAGGTTAAGCATTATGTGTGCAGAGAGGTCTGTGTCCAACGTCCGAGCGAGGGAGGCCTGGATCAGCCCAGTCTCTTGTATCATAAAAACGCTGAGAGATTGGCTTTCCTGGGTCGTTTGCTAGAGGAGAACGATCCTTGGGTCTCTGCGGTTGAGAACTCGTTTCCCAATCTAAAACCCGACCCCTCGGTAGAAGGTCATCGTAAACCGAGGGGGGAGTCCAAGTTCTTTGCCGAATGCCGGAGTGCACTTAGAGATTTGCCGGGGACCAGTGTCCTCGAACAGCCTAGAAAGAGACTTTATTGGGAGTTAGTGGTGGGTACCGCGAAGGATCCTCTTTGTAGGCGGTTAGGTTGGTTGATGGAGGTTATTCGCTCTCAATGAAGTTGGGCGCTGGGTCGGGATTTTCTAACAAACTCGGAATTCTCCCTGACCTGGCGACTGGTCCGAAAGGCACTGCCCCTCTTCGACGAATTCAGCAAGTACAAAGAACAAACGAGGGCCTGGTATCCGCGCTGCGACGAACACAAACTCGAATCGGTCGAGCATGCGTTTTTCAGTTGTAGCCGGATCCAGGCCCTATTGAGTACGTCGGAGAGGTAATGGCTCGCATCGATGGCGATTGGCCGCTTGATCTCAACATAGGATATTTCGTTTACAACATGGAGCCGCCGTTCCCCAGGGAGGAAAGAATGGTTTTCCTGGCGGTCCTAGCAGTAGCGCGTATGGTGATCTGGATCACGCGCCTTAAGTTGGTCCGCGAAGGGACATCTGTTCTGGATTGGGATCTGATCGTTTACTTTAAACATCTGCTTAAGGTAAAGATCAGATGCGATTGGAGGAGGTTGCCTAGAGTGGAATTCAAAAAGAGGTGGGTGCACAGCACTAGTTTGTGCATCCGTCGAGGAGCCAAGTTTTATACGTGTTTCCCCCTTAAGCATGGCACGGGCGGTGCTGGGTCCTTCGGAAACCATCCCACTTAGATTCTAGCTAAGTCATTTTAAGAAGACTCTTGACTGGTGGTACACATGAGATCCTGTTCCTGATTTTATTTTTTGGTATTAGAGAACCTCTGAGTCTGCCCATCCCCTTTGCGTCACATCTTTGTTTTCTGATACCCCCGGTCATCCCCCTACTCAGAGGTCACCTTCCAACCCCCTCCACACGTTGCTTTATTTTCTCCCACTTCCATTAAGGTTTCTTCCCCAATCCCTATTAGAGTTCGCCCTGCTTGTTTTCGGTTCCCCGGAAAACAGTGGAGGGGGGGGGTCTAGTCACCTAGATTAGTACAAGGGGGGCCTCACTAACAACCCAGTAGAATTTATTTTTTATTTTTTATATGAACAT
>NW_027633281.1:0-7500 GCF_053919585.1 Euprymna scolopes
TCATTTCAATTGATGCCAGATGGGGATCAGAGAGTGTATGATGTAAAGATAAAAGCTTGGTTGTATATGCAGTAAAATCAAACAGCCACCTCTTTCCCCATTGTACCACTTCCTCAAAATCATAGGAGAGGGAATCAGAGAGAACTTGGTCATTTACGTTCTTAGATGTGCTACCATTGATAGTAGTGTCATCAACATGTCTATGAATGGTGTAAGGATGTGACCTGGAAGATAATTAATGTAGTTCAGGAAGAGAGGATGGACGTCTGAGGGAGTCCAGTATTAATACTGAGAGCTTCTGATTAAAAAAAAAATCTATTAGGTTAAAAGTAAGTCGCGTAGTACTTTCTGTGTGAAATAATGGCAGTACATTCAGGAGTGTAACGAGGGCAGCTGTACGATCTCTTTTAGATTTTTGGGAGAGTATGAAGGTGTCTATGTGGATAGTTTAGCAATCAGTTAAGTCAGATGCTATATCAGAGACATTCTATTTAAACAATAAGCCTAGTAATAGTTTCGATATGACGAGTAGGCCATCGAGTATCGATGTATTGTTCAATGTAGAGAGGTGTTATGTGTTTTGTGATACTTTGTTTTAATCTTTATTGAGAGAATCGAGTAATCAGAAAATCATTGGGGACAAAGAACTGAAGATTTGAATAGTTGGGAAAATTTTGTTAGAGAATGATCTTAAACACCATCAAATTATCCATCAGCATCGTATATATATATATATATATATATATATATATATATATATATTTAAATAAATGTTTAGAGGTACAGAATTTATATATAGTTTTAAAAAAAGTAATAGGCGGAAGTTTCTCGAGAGCTCTTTCGGCTATCATCTCGTCAGGAGAAAATCGATAGCAACCTAAATAATATTGTGTCGAAAATAAAGAGTTCTAATGGGGAACTTATTAAATGTGCCAAACGTACAGGGACACTAATTAAATTTATTTACGTTTATAAACGATTAAAATATTGGCACAACGAGGGAGAAAAAAAAGCGGGAGAAAAAATTCAAAGTTCCCCAAAGAGAAACAATGCGTTTGATGTTTCTTTTTGCCGGCACTAAGAAGGTTGACGCGCCGCGATAGAGACGGCCTCCAAAATCTTTAAATGGTTTTTGGAGTTCGCTCTATGTAGCAGCTCGAACCAATCTATTTTATATCTATCCGCACAGCACGGGTTGGCAACCAAATATATATATATATATATATATATATATATATATATATATATATATATATATATATATATATATATATATATGCTCCCTATCTCAGGTAAGCATCCTAGGAAGGTCGCAAGATAAATGGTAGGATCCTCCCACCACTCCAGAAGATATCTCATTGCTGATGCAATTCTCTATCTATACAAAAGGCAAATACTTCCAAGGATGGAGTACCGTTGCCACATCTGGACAGGAGCTATTAAAATAGCATATTCCGTCTTGACAGAGTACAAAATAGGCTTCGTGGCTTAGTGGGGGATGGCCTTTTCTCTTCCCTGCAACCTCTCTTCCACAGGAGAGACGTTGCCAGCGTGTCTTTGTTTTATCGTTACTTCCTTCTTTGACTCCTGCTGAGAATTTCATTCTGAAGTCATTAATTGCCAGGGTCATTGCGATATTGCCTTTTCTATTCAAAAATAGCTAAATGATCGCTTATATTTTCTGCTTCTTTATTTGTATTAAGAAAGTAGGCTTAAGCGGAAGGGCCATAAAATGTTTTAATTTCTTCATTCTACGCACAATTTTACAACAAAAAGCCAATTCCGTATTTAGCCAATTCCTACCATCTCGTTAAAAGAAAAGTATTTCTTTCGAAATTCCAAGCCATTTCATTTGTGTTTCTGTTTGGGAAATTAAATATGTTTTTACCTCTTCTTAAAGTGTATACAACTTGTTTAAATGATTCTTTGTTATATATATATATATATATATATATATATATATATATATATATATATATATATATATATATAAAGGGTATTATTCTAATGAAAAACAAACTCGTAAAGTAACACGTTTGAGGAATGATATCACGCATATAAATATACGGGGAAGCGAAAAAAGAAGAAAACCGGAGCATTTGTATATCTTACATAGAAAATATACAACTTAGAGGTCCAGAAGAGGTTTCTTACCACTCTATATAAAAAAAAACACAGCTTTACCGGTCTATATACTTAATAATGTTATTTTGCACAAAAACACCAATCGACGTTGATTTTTACGTTGGTACATAGGCCCGTGGTTATTTGTTCCTCCTGTCGGTTATATACTGACATTACAAAAATAAAGGAAATCCTGGTCGATAATGGCTAACCACAATTATTAATTGATAAATGCATTACATTTTAAATCAATCAATTTAAAAAAGATTTAACCTTCCGCTCCTTCAAAGTATCCCGTATAAGTTGAAAAATGTGTTCCACTCATTAACTAACTTAAACAGACTATTAACAATTTTTTTGTCTGCTCGACCTCGTGTGATTTCCAATAGGAAATATGCATTTTCTTTTTTTCCAACACGATGGTTGGCGTCGTACTCAACGTAGGAATATATATATATATATATATATATATATATATATATATATATATATATATATGTTAAGAGGTACAAGATTTATATAACGATTTAAATAGAATGTGGGGAAATTTCTTGAGAGCTCTTTCGACTATCATCGCGCCAGGAAAAAAATATTTAGCATACAAAACAATATTATTGGCGAAATTAAAGAGCACTACGTGGGAATTTTGATGTGCCAAAACTAAGAAAACGATTAAAAGAAAGATTTAATTTTATCCCCATTCACTAGCCCAAACCTTTTAGGGGATTTAAAATCATCAAATTTCTTGTCAATGCAGTCTTCAATAAGGTCTAAGGGATAAATATTATTGATAAATATTTCTCTGATCTTATCAAGGTCGGAGTCTCATCTATTAGGTGAACATATAATGCGAGCTCTATGTGCCAGCGTATTAATTAAGCCGACTTTGCGTTATTTGGGTACAAGGAACGACCAGTTCACATATAAGCCAGTAAAATAGGATTCCTATAAATATTAGTGAGAAAGCCCCCCCTTGAACGTTCAACAAGAACACCCCAGAGGATTGCCCTTCCCACTTTCCATAGTGAACTTAAGAGCCCCATGCAAGGGATTCAACTTATTAAAAAATGCTACGCTTCACTTTGCGATGAAAACATAGCAAACGTGTCGTCAACATATCTGAAATATGTGGTGAGTATTGTTTTAGAATTAAACAAAACGGATTCGTAGTAACCGACAAAAATATCAGCTAAAATTGGGGCCAACGGACTCCCTATTGAAGCCCCATCGACCTGGCAGTACATAATGTCACCGAAACTAAACTCACCCTGATTTGGTGCACATTAAAATGAGCTCAGTAAATATCTCTTTGGAAAAGCGTGGAGAAATCAGGCGAACACCTTAGAGCGAGTCGGTACAAATATATACGGTATGTAAGTAAAGAGACTTGAGATATCGAATAACACATAAAGGATGTCTCTGCATTCGAATCCAACCCAGGTGGACATTCAACAAACCGAAAACAGTCAGGAATACAGTGCATGCTGTATAATCCACGCACAGGCTGCAAAATTCCGACAAGCCACTAAGCCAAAGAATGTTGAGCAGAACCTATCATAGATAAGATAGGTCTTAGTGGCATACCTTGCTTATGGATTTTAGGGAGACAATCCAACGCGCTTTATGGTGGTCGACTTACTTCTCCACGCTTTTCCAAAGAGATATATATTGCATTTATACAGAAAGCCGCCATTTTTCAATTATAGATTCATAATTTCTTAATTGTTAATACTTTTTAATATTTTTTCAGATCATCTAGAGTAACACTTTCCAAGGTCATCATGAGTCGTTACACTACCGAGGAGAGGATTTTTACCGTAGAGTCGTATTTTCGTTCAATGAGTCAATATCAGAAACTCAAAGAGAATTTCGGCGAAACTTCAACACAAGTAATTCCCCTACTCCCAATGCAATAAAAGCTATCGTGGCTCAATTTCATGTGCAAGGGTCTGTATGTGACCTCCCTAAATCTGGTAGACCGCGTACGGCAAGAAGAGATAAGAATCGTCGGATTTTAGCAGAGGGTGTGGCCGAGGATCCATCCACGTCAGAAAGAGGGAGATCAAATCAAATTGGGGTGTCTCGATCATCATTAACATAATGCTTCATGAAGAGGGAAATTTTCCAGATAAAATTCAATTGGTTACAGAGCTTCAGCCAAACGAAATACGTTATATATGGCCAATAGGGAGCCAAACTTTCTCAAACACCTCATTAAGTGCGATGAGGCTTATTTTCATCTGAATTAGCGTTGAAACTGAGCACGTAGGCAAGAAAATACCCACGCAACAGCACAACAACAATTTACCCTCAAAATGTACAGTATGGTGTGGAGTAACGGTGGATGAAGTAATCGGAATTGGTGGACATTTGGGTAACATAATTTTTCAAAACGAATATTAGACCTTGGGAAAAATATACCCAAGATTAAGTTGTGTAAATAAAATTAGAATAAGTGGACTAGGATACTTTACTATATCCAAAATATACGGAGAGGCTCATCTACCTGCATATTGGTAAGCATAACTTTAATATTGAGGAAGTTAATCAAATTAAAACTCCGTCAGCTTCTTTTCGGACACCCTGTACACACATATATACATATGTTTACGAATATATATATATATATATATATATATATATATATATATATATATATATGTACACGTAAAATCAATTTTTTGTCTTCTCTTCTATCTTTCTCCCTAAACATATTTATTTCATGGTAATTGTTTGGGAGATGCCCACTAATTAGCATACGTGGGTGAAAATGATATAGATAAAGGTATCAAGTCAGCAAGACCGGGGAGCTGTGTTCGAACGCCGGATAGGCAAGACGCATGTGCCGGTTGCTCAATGAAAGACTTTAACACGCCCTCTGCCGGACAATCTTCCAACTGCAGTACAGCTGCACCTTTGTAAATATGTATTATCTTTTCGTCTTACTATATTTTTTTACCTTTACTTTCTGCGTTCGTGTTGTTATTGATACAGACACAACAGTGGCGACGGGATTTCGAAAAAAGATTTACGCGTGAGAAAATACACTATCAAACTCAACAGTGGTATTTGGGAAATACTTACTCGTCAATGATTGGAGAAAAAAATTCACTCAGGAATTCAATGTTTAAAACGCAGCAACTACGAAATTGACGAACGCGATATACTTGCAAAACACCAAGATTTTTTTGTGACTACTTGAAAAGGAAATTCAAAACCCGGGACGCTTGAAAAATAATAAATAAATAAAACAGCAAGCACTTTAATTCAAAGTGCCTACGAGAAAAAAAACCCCTGAAATTTGCAGTAACCTTTTCTGCAAAGTGCACACACACACACACAAAAAAAAGTGTTTCGCTTGGATACCGTGAACTTATTAGGTAGACTGCTTTGAAAGGAAAAGTGATTTTTTCTCAGTGTGCCAAGAAGGGACTTCTTCTTTCTTGTACGTAATTAATAACGTAGCAAAAGGAATCGGTTGTTCGTAGTTATTAAAGAAAGGAAATTGCAAAAGTTACTGATTTACTAATTTGAAAAATAAAATGGAGGATCTTATCAAGTTATTCGCGGAAATGCTAAATGCGTCAACAAGAAAGAGACGAAGTACAGAGAAGACGTCTACAAGAAAGAGACGAATTACAGAAAAAGAACTAAAAGAAAAAGACGAAAGACAACAGGAAAGAGACGAAATACAGAATAAACTACTTCTTAAATGTATAGAGCGAATGCAACTTGGTCAAAAAGATTTGTTGGAAAGATTAGCGACTAATTCTGCACAGGAAAGCAATACGACTTTTTCCAACGCAACAATTGTGAATAGCATAGATGTGTTCACGTACCTACCAGAGGAAGATACAACTTTTGAGGCATACTTTAAGAGGTATGAAGATATTTTCGAAACAGATTGCGAAAGGTGGTCAAACGCAAAGAAAGTAAGTTTATTACTTTGAAGGCTTGGTACCAGTGAACATTGCACATTTTTTGATTTCATATTGCCAAGGAGAACAAATCAGTTAGACTTCGTTGAGACCGTACAACTTCTTAAGGAGTTATTCGGACCGAACATCTCTCTTTTTCACAAGAGATGGTCGTGTATGAATCTTAAGAAAACGGAGGAGCAGGACTACCTGACATATGCGTCAGTAGTGAATAAACGCTGCGACAATTTTAAATTATCGGAACTTACGGTGGACGTCTTCAAATGTTTAATTTTTGCACAGGGGCTAGTTTCTATAGAAAATTCAGAGAAGACGCATTCTCTCAAAATTAGAGACAGAACAAGTTCTGACACTGCAAAAGTTAGCAGAAGATTGTCAAAGGGCAGTATCACTAAAAAAGCCTCCAGATATATAGAAGAAGCAGGTGTGCCGTTCATATGTAAGATTAAAAACTCTGGCAGAAACGCAGGGCAAAGAAATGGGGAGACTCTTCAAAATTCAAAAGATTACGCGAGTTATAAATACTCAAACACTAATTACAGAAAACGAAATTACGATTCAAGTCAAAGGAACTATAGAAAATCGGGATCAAGTAATAATTGCGGAAGATGTGATGAAAAACATTGGGAAAAGGATTGTCCTTACAAAAATATCAGATGCTTCAATTGCGACAAAGTCGGACATAAGATTATTTGTTGCAGAACAAAATGTAGAGTACACCAAATGAGAACAAACAACAAAGAGAAAGACAATTTACGAAAATATGTGTTGGTAAATATTTTCGGCAAACAAATAAAATTTCAACTTGATTCTAGAGCAGATTTGTCGGTAATAAACGTTAGCACTTGGAAAAAAACTGGATAAACCGACTCTGAAAAAGTCAAGCAAGGGTGCTAGAACGGTGACAGGAGACGAAATCAAATTCGAAGGAGACGTCAGCCTGCGCATTAATTTAAATGGCACGCCGAAGAAATTGAAAATCTTCGTAATTAAAGAAAGCGAGAATTTATTGGGAAAAGATGGACGCTTTTTGTAAAAAAATAACCAGCTGCACCACAACGCCAGAAAATATTAAAAATGAAGTAAAGAATGAAGTCCCAGAAATATTTACTATGGGACTGGGAAGATGTAATAAATTTAAAACTTCGTTCGAGCTAAAAATAGATGCAACGCCAGTATTTAAGAAAAAACTTGAACTTGAACTTGAACATATAGAGCATTTAAGTGCCGTTCGCCGGATTAGACAAAATAGATAGCGAATTAGACAGACTTGAAAGAACGGACATTTTATCGAAAATCGAAACTAGCGTTTGGGCAGCGCCTACGGTGTACGTAAAGAAGAAATCGGAAGAAATTCGAGTCTGCGGAGATTTTTCAACCGGGTTAAATAATGTGCTACAAGATCACCATTACCTTTACCAAGCCCGGAAGAGATTTT
>NW_027633281.1:12500-32500 GCF_053919585.1 Euprymna scolopes
AACTGATTCATGTTATTAAATAACGTTATACAAAAGGTGTCCTATATAAGATGTTATTTTGTTCCAAATCAGTAGTGCTTTGAATGATATTTTATTCAACTAGAATAAACGAGATATCTAAATTAACGACGTAATATTTATATATCTATATATCTATATCTACCTCTCTATCTATTCATCTATCTGTCTATCTATCTATATATATTTATAAAATGTAATATAATGATAATATTTATAAATATATGTATATATATAGACCATGTTTATACCTATCCACTTAAATATCTATCAACCAACAAACACACACACACACACACACACACATATATATATATATAACTACTTCATTTACTCACATAAAATTAATGTACGAAAGTATAGATTCATGCGTAAACTTTAAGTATTTACTTCAAAAGTGCTCAATACGTAGGTAGAACTAGTTAGTAATTTATAAAATATATATGGCGATTAAGCTACACTGAACATTCGGCGTTTCATCCACTCTAGGATTCGTCAGGCTTATGCGCGAATTCTGTGGTCGTTTATCGTTTTTATATTGTCCTCTTCTGTTGAGGATTTTAGTTAGCCAATCAGCTTTCTAGTATCCACCGCGCCCCTTCCTATCAGCCAATTGGCATGCATTTTATCGAACAAAAGATCTGTTTTAAAACTGGTTTAGTTGTTTAAAGCATACGTTTTCTTTTTTTTAATAAACAAATAAATTAAATAAACATGAATATACATAAACGATCGCACATATATGTATATATATATATGTATCTATATGTGCATATATGTATGTACACATATGTATATGTATATATAAAATAAAGAAAAAAAACGTCTGCCTTAAACCACTAAATTAGATAAAATGCATGTCCATTGGCTGATAAGTAGGGGCGCGGTGGATACTAGAAAGCTGATTGGCTAACTAAAATCGTCAATAGAAGAGGACCATATAAAAACGATAAACAACCACAGAATTCGCGCATAAGCCTGACGAATCCTAGAGTCGATTAAACGCTGAATATTCAGTGTAGCTTAATCGCCATATATATTGTATAAATTACTATATATATATATATATATATATATATGTATATATATATAAATAATTTCTGAGGAGGACGCTTCACAGATCGCCTGAAACGCGTAAAAACGATTTCACTGATTCAAAAACATTATTACAATGATCCACACATAATTCTCAATGAAAAACCAAGACACGGAATAATAAAATAATGTTAAAAAATACCCCTTATTTAAAAAAAAATATATATATATATATATATATATATATATATATATATATATATATACAGCGCCGGCAAATAGAAAGTCAAGTAATTTTATCAAACACTGTTTAAGATAAATGTAATGCAACTGTGTAAGTTTAAGCTAAATGTAATGCAACTGTGTAAACAACCTATGCCTCGTTTGATTCGCCTTTTATTCCTCTATATTTTTACCCGTTCATATTTGACTTTTAATTGAAATATTCTAATGTCCATGTCAATTAAAAAAATAACTTCAAATTGAGAAGCCAAAAAAAAATCAACGGCAACAAATTCGCTCAAACCTAGCTAAAATGATCGCCCCTAAATCAGTTTAAAATATCAACCAACAGACAACAAAACTTCTCTAATCGTAATTGTTGTTCCAAGTTATACAACGTAACATTTAGTCCATATGCCTCGACTTTCTCTTTGTGATCGTCAGCAGCTCATTAATCTCCTAAATCTTGTCGTACTAGAGTTACTTCTAACAGGGAAGACAATGCTATCAAAATCCGCAACCTAAGAAACAGATATGAAACGGCTCCCCACATCCAACAGCAGTGCAATCTTCTTAAAAATTGCTCTCTTTAAACTGACAAGAACAGATTAAAGGGATTAATTCGCGAGGATATGTTGTAAGATGCAAGCCAATGATTTCTGTAAAGAACAAAAAGAGACGTCTGGACTTCATCAGATGCAACGAAGATCATGCCTATTCATATTGCTACAAAGTGCTTTTCAGTTCAATAGTATAGACAGAGATGGTAGGCAGTACGTCAGTCAGAGGAAAGAGGAAGAATATAACCCTAGGTGCTCAGTTTCAACGCTAAAATGTGGTGGAGGTTTCGTTTTGGTGTGGGGCAGTATTAGTACCAATGGTTCAGATCCTATCGCTTGCCAATTTGAATTAATTCGACAAATTACAATGATATGGTGACATCATTTTCTACCGTACTTTGGTCGGAATTTGTATGATAATCTCATCTTTATGCAGGATAATTCTCCCATTCAAACATCTGACAATGTCAAGAGGTTCCTGCAATAGCATAATGTTCCATGTTTTGATTGCCTTGCATTATCTTCAGACATCAATCCTTTCGTAAACGTATGAAATTACATAAAGCAAAAGCTACGCAATGACAAAATTTCAAATTGTAAAGAAATTTGGACAAAAATTAAAGAAATGTGGGATGGCCTTTCCCCAATGTATTGCTGCAGTCTGATTCAAGGAATCCATGAACGTTTGCAGGCGGTCAAATTGCAGAAAAGCTATGCTACTAAATATTAACTAGTCCATTGTGTTCCTGTTGTGTTTGTGTTGCATTAATGACGTAAATTTACATTTAAAAACAATTTTCCACGGTGCGGACGTTCTTTTTGACTCCTCAATTTGAAATTATTTTTTTTTAGATTAACGTAAACACTAGAACATTTCAATTACAAGTCAAATATTAACAGGTAAAATTATAGAAGAATAAAACACCAATCAAATGAGTTATAGTTATTTTTAAATAGTTACATTAAATTCAGCTTAAATTTGCATTTTTTTTTAAATTACAAGTGCGGACTTTCTTTTTGTCGCCTGCGTGTGTGTATATATATATATATATATATATATGCACATGAATGCATATATATATATATATATATAATGTATTTTACATATATGTTCATGCGCGCGTCTATTTATATTTTACCAAGGTAGCGTGAGTGTAATTGTGCGTGTCACGCTCTATATTTGTTTTGTTCTGAGTGACCGTCTTTAAACGATTATTGCCATTCATTTTTGTTTTTTGTAATAAATAATATTACCAATAATTCTTTATAAATTTTGGTTTCGGTTTTGATTAAAGCTTAAGAGACTTAAGTTATATATATATATATATATATATATATATATATATATATATATATATATATATATAGTGTTATAATGGAATAATTCCAGGGGAAATCCGGGTATGAGAGCTCAATGTGGTAAACAGAGCAATAACATAAAAATATAACACGGAAATTACATAATTGTCGATTCAATAATTTATTTCAACCTTATGGTATTTTCAAGCATCTAAACCAGACAATTTAGATGCTTGAAAATACCATAAGGTTGAAATAAATTATTGCATCGACAATTATGTAATTTCCGTGTTATATATATATATATATATATATATATATATATATATATATATATATATATATATATATATATATATATGTATATATATATACATATATATATATATATATATATATTTCATAATTTGGATTTCAGTTTCGATTCAAACTGCTGCATTAATGTTATGTGCATATATTTATTTTATTTTTGAAATCACAACATTTTAATAAAAAGAATCGATAAAAACCAATCGAAATTTTACTCTTTAATAACATATACGAAATCTGCATGAATTAAATATCAAATTTAAGCGTATATTACAATCCGGTTACGCCGGATGTCTCTGCGTGCTTAGATATATTTTAGGTTAATGCAAAAATAATGTCGGTTTCGACGTTCAACTTCAAAAGATAATACTTCCTTTCCTAATAAACTTTATTAATCGAAATAAGAACCATTAGAATCGACACATATATTTCAACGTGAAATAGGTTTATTTATCCCATTAGCATAGAAATCTGGAGTTCTGGAAGAGATAAACTCATTGAAGGCTGATTCGGTATTATCTCTACTTTGAAGCATTTTTCGCGCAGGAAGCTGTCGTGATGCTTGAAAAAGTTATAATCGGTGGGCAAGAGGCCTGTGAATATGGCGCATAAGGCAGTTTCTCGTAACCCAATTCGTTCACTTTCTGCAGGGTAAGTTGAGCAACATGCACGCGAGTGTTTGTCATGGAGAAGAATTGGTCCCTTCATATTGACCAATCTCTGGAACATGCTTTGGAGTTTCTAGTGCATTTCCTCAATTTGTCCATAGTACCCCTCCGCTGTAACCGTTTCGCTACAACCCAAGAAGATGAAATGAATGAGACCGGCCGCAGACCCTCAAACAGTCACCATCACCTTTTTTGTGTAATTTTGGTTTCGAGATGTGCTGTGGAGCTTTTTCCGTATCCAACCGTTTTGCCGAATGTCGCCGGTTGTCGTAGAGAATCCACTTTTTATGACACATCACAATCTGCTCGAGAAATGGGTAATTATTGTGGCGCAGAAGGAGAGTAGAAGACACCTTAAAACGACGATATTTTTAATTATCGTTAAATTCATGCGGCACCCAATTATCCAGCATTTTTTTACTTCCTTATTTGCTAGAAATGTCAAACGACTGTTGAGTAGTTGACTCCTAGTTCAACTGGTACGTAGCATGTGGTTTTGCAAAATCGGCGTCAATTGAGGTTTTTAAATGTTTGTTATCAAACGCAGTGGGTTGGCCGCGACCGTCTATCTTCGAGGCTCTCATAACCATTGCGAAATTTCTTGAAATACCACTTTGCCACACGTTCGTTAGTTATTCCTGGGCCAAATGCATCATTGATACCACAAGCTGTCTATTCAGCTTTTCGGCCTAGTTTGAACTGGAACAAAACAACTGTGCGGATTAAATTTTGTCCATGCTGTCGAAAAGTCTGCAAAAAAATGAATGAAGAGATTGAGACCGGTATCGAATAACAGGATCCGATAGTGCGATAAATGCGCTTCAAAATAATATATATATATATATATATATATATATATATATATATATATATATATTAATTAATTAATTCAGAAATCATATATAAAAGTAACATGAAAAAACGATATTGTTTTTGCACCAACCTACCACATTTTCATTTGAAAAAAAGACTAACAATAATATAAGGACGTCTTAATTTATGCTGAAAATGTACAGGTTGCCAACATCAATATATTACATATAAGAGTCCGCTGTCGAATTTCCAACAGGTACCGCTATTTACAGCATTATACATTTACTGAATGATAGGATATGCCATACCTAAAGTTCATGAAATTAGCGCGATATAAAAGCTACTTAGCGCAACAAAATGCCACTTAATAAAATAACACATAATGCTATATAGGACAGATTTCCAAATGACCTCCTCAATTAATTATTAGTATGGATATCCAAATACACTATATATGCCTACTACTGAGATGAATATATATATATATATATATATATATATATATATATATATATATATATATATATATATATATCCATAACAGCAAGGGGAGATTGTCCAATTATCTATCGTACATTCAACGCCATGTTGATTGAGTGACATGCATCTGAGCATTCTATAAGGTCAAACAAACAGAAGTTCAAGCACTAAAGTTTGAACTATAGTGAAGCAGCATACAATTTACTTGTACTTAACTTTATCAATGCTCATCATCTAGTTTGCAGCAATTAATATTTTTACCAGATAAACAATACATGCTGTTGGCTAAACATTTTTCTCTTTACATATACTTAAGGTGATGTATATGATCTTATTAGTTGATAATGCGACAGAAATGTAGTCGATTTGATCATAAGATCTGACTTTTTTTTCAAATCCAGTTAGCCTTAAAATCTGACCTAATGATGAGAAACCGATGCTATTTCCTTATTCGTTCATATCAGTTGTAGAAATATTCAACATCCAAAATTTAAAAAAAAATGTTGCTCAATGATATCAGTGTTCGTACCTAGCTTTTAATGTTTTGTAGTTTATATGCTGGTTATATTACTTTAAGATACCTGTTTTATTAATAATATGATTATTTTTGGTTGCTTAAATGCGTCCGCTATGCTTAAAATAGATTAATATATTTGCGGTGTTTGAACTGAAATATATCGGTTTATTTTCAATATTTATTGTGTAGCGCTTTAATCTATGTGTGAGCGAGCTATTAGATAAGCGAATGCAATGACTGTTTTAAAAATCAGGTTTTTATGATTTTACAATCAAAATATTTATCTATAATGTACTAATGATTGTGAAGTTTATTTGAAATCATCAGCAAATAATTGTAACTGCTTTTCCGTATTTACTAAACTGTCATATAATTACAACATAATTTAGGAGTAGCAGAACCGATGTAAACATTACGGAACTAAATATCCATGAAATGTACAAAATTGTTTGATAAAATTGATATTTTTCCTGATAGCGCAAAAAAGTGGAGGCACATATTAATAACTCAGAGCAAATCTAAGTTTAACATTTCTATAGAAAATAGTATGCACTGTACTTTTGGTTTTGATAGATGTCGATAGGTGATTGTTAACAACTTCTACTCATTTCCCAAACAAACAAAACATGCGTTTTTAGCTATCATAGAATAAGAAATATATTGGTCAGTTATTATAAATATAGAACGGTCTCAAAATTAGATACGAGAAATTAATAAGTACTAACAAATATACAGAAAATAATATTATGCTACGTAGTTCAATATAAATAATAAAATGATATTGTAAAATACATTTTAGTTCAGGGGCTCTTGGAAAACAATTTATTTTTTGTTGCCGTGTTCCTTTCGAATGCTACCTTTTTACTCGTAAGGTTTCGCTGACATATTTCTTCGATGAAAATTTGCTGATCATTTAAATACACCTAAGAACAATGATCATACAATATTATAAGTATACGAAAACGAGGGTAAATCAAAGGGATGCAACTCTCATATTTTTGTACAGGATTTTCATATTAGCGTTTTCAAGCAGCATCTCTTTCATCGGCATATTGTGGACTGGCTTTATATTAGAAAATATATTTAACATTTTTTAAGCGGAACGTCTATATAAGCCAAGGAAGTAACAAGCAGAATAATATATAGATAGTAATAAACAAGACATTGACAGCTCACGAGAAATACAAATCGAAAGTCGAATATCAAGGGATGTACTTGAGGTAGAAAATCGCAATTAAATTCTTAACAATTCTCCGTAATGATACTCAACGATAGTTTTGATTTAATTCAAGTCCAACGTAAACAAGTTCTTGATGACCCGTCCTCCTAAGTAATCCAATTTACAAAATTCTCACTACTTATGTTTACTACGCTATGATCACATTGACTAATGTATACTCAGTAACCCTTATCCTCGAGTGGCTCGGAGACTTGATAAGTGGTGATTGTTGTGTAAAATCATATTAGAGAAGGCACTGTGCGTTTGGTTTTAATAGATGTTGATTCGTGATAATTAACAAATTCAACATCTACTCATTTCCAAAATTAAAGGTTGTATTTTTTTATACTTGCTATCATAGAATAGGAAATATATCGTCTCGTTAGATCTAAAATCAATATATTTTTTCCATAAAATAAAGAAGTATTCGTTGGTCCAAAGGTTGGTAGTTTGGTGAAGTACAAGGCTGTCATAGGAGGTAAATGTTTTAATAAAAATGTAAAGGATTACATAAGATGCGCAGGTCACGTTTTTATTTAGGGTAATAAATGCGGAGATTCTATTATAAATTGTGTAACTCTATCTGCAATGCGATTCGTTGCTCATTTTATATCTTTTTACGCCCATATTCTGTTTATTCAAATTGAATTAACTTGTGTAATATGTGACAGAGCATCTAATAAAACTTGCCTATGCTAGCATTACCGAATTTCATTGTTCTAATGAGAATTGATGTCTACTGATTAAATAAGAGCTCAACGCTTAAGAGATGGATGACATATTATTCAGTAAACGAATCAGATTACGCAATCCAACAATGGTCTTATCTCTCTCGACATTCGCCAATTCCTACATTTATAGGTAAACGTGCGTATAACCATGAAGGGTGTATTAACTACCGGATTTTGCCTGGTCTGTAATAATTTACACAATGTCGTTATTTGTTAAAGAACTTTTATGTTAAAGTGGTTTACAAGTTGAATTTATTATTAAAGTATCATTTAAGTATTGCATTTTTATATAATAAAACTGGGAAGAAAGTTATAATTCATTTATATGATATAAAAATTTATTAAACTCTGTATAATTATTGTATGTGAACAGTATACATAACATTCACTATAATGATCCATTAATTGTATTAATATTATAAAAAGGTTGCTCACAAAATAATAAAAAAAATTCAAATGCTTATTAATTATTTTGAACATTCAAATTGACATAAAGTTATTAATTAATGATATATCATATAAATATTAAACGGGCGAATGTGTTAGAAAAAACAAAACCATTCTAAAATTAATTTCTACTTAAATTACGTTGTATATTGTTAAAAATTTGGTTTTACTTATGGTATTACTATTATATTAAACATAAACAATGAGCAGTAAGTAAACTGATTTAAAAGCTACATGAATTATAAAATAAAGACAAAAGAGATGTAATGAGAAATGTGAAGATATATCTATCATTTGTATATGTCATCACATGTTTTCTTTTCTTTTCTGATGAAATCGATTCCTCTGCACATGACATACAATTATCTATACGAAAATACACAGAAATATTAAGAATAAATGACATAATATAAAACAATAATAAATTTTAGAAAATATAAATAAATATATTACATAGGTAAAGAAAATAGTATTACAAATAATAAATTAAAGAATACAAGAAATATATAAAAAATATAAATAGAGGAAATAATATTAAAAATAATGAATTAATAAACGTTAGAAATAATAAATAAAAGAATATTAGTGATAATAAAAGAATAATATTAGAAACAAAAAAATTACAGGAATTAAAAATATTAAATAAAATAATATTAGATATGCCAACTTAATTAATATAAGACATATCATATAAAAGAATATTAGAAATAATAAGAAAGATAATAAATGAATTTGATTAGAAATAATGAATAACGAACCTTTTAGCTTAAAACACTTAAGGCAAATGTTAGAAATGTTAAAGGAAGCGGTTCTATCTTAATGCATATTAAATATTATATATGCCTATTTAAAATAGTTTATACGAAAAAGAATAAACGAAACTATATATATATATATATATATATATATATATATATATATATATATATATATATATATATACATACATACATACATGCAAACACATATGCAAAACTACTTAACAAAAAAATTCGTCATTTTAAAGGAAAGTGTGTTCCTAATTTGGTTATAATCTAACACATGCATACGATATTGGGTCGTCAGCTCCATTTAAAGTTGCTAATGCAGGAAATTCACATAAACAATGGTAACATTAAATATGAATGTTATGTTTTGGGGGGTATATGCGCGATCGTTATGTGTGCATATATATCGGAAAATGTAAGTTAAAAAAACGTATGAAGAAAGTAGTGCCCCGTTATAAAAGAAAGCGACCCCCCCAAATGGTACTGTTGTCGGTTTCCTCAGTATAATCATAAGCGAAAAAAAATAATAAAAAAGGATATTCGAAAATGGTAGATATTCTATGTCAAGGATTGTTTGGATTTATAGCGAGTAGCTGCGCGTATATTGTTATGTTTTACGTTCATCACCCTCCTCCCAAGATTTGAAATCACACATATTTCAATATCTTTTTCTCTGGGGGTTTTATCCAATTTACAAATTAATTTTTCTCTTGGGATTTAATGCAATTTACAATTAAACTTTCTTTTTCTACCTAATCGCCGGGGCTCAGGTGTATATTGAGGCGGCTCCAAATTAAAGGATTCGTATATGATGTCCATGGTTTCCTCCTCTTCGACTGTTGTTGTATAATCACCATCTTGAATGTGGCGTTCTTTTATTTGGTTCAGGTGCCTTTTATGTATATTTTGTGGACCTTTAATCATGTATGTACAATCACCAATGCGTTTGCCCACTATTCAACATTCCCAGTAAGAGGTGTTATGCCTGTAGCACTTGAAATATACTCGATCTCCCGAGTTATATTTCTTTCTTATCATGTGTGTAGTGTTAAGACAATTGCCTGTCTTGGCAATAGTTTATCAAACACCGATTTCACTTTTCTGGCAAACATTAAATCAGCTGGTGATATGTTTGACGGTGTATTAGGCTGCGGTGTTATCCTATATATTTGCAAAAATTGTTGCAAAGCTTTTTCCGTTGGTATCCCAATGGACTTTTTCAACGCTCGTTTTAACGTGTCCACGAACCTCTCCGCGAGGCCATTCGAGCTTGGATGGTACGGAGGAATAGTGATATGTTTTACTTGGAAGGTGTCACAAAATTCCTTAAAGTATGTGGATGTGAATTGAGTTCCATTATCAGTGACCAATGTGTCTGGTACAGCAAATCGTGCAAATAACTAGGTCTGTGTACTATAGGTGGGGATTTTTCCGCTAACTAGCATGCTTTACATTTATTTCTTTTTGTAGCTATGTCGATGCCCATGTTACGCCAGTATACGTAGCTTCTCATTAGAGACTTCATCCGATTTACCCAATGATGTCCTGTGTGGAAGTCTCTCAAAATCCTCTTCTGCAACGTTTTAGGTATTACTACTCTCTCGCTGTATAATAACACATCGTTACATATGGAAAAAAATCCTGAAACTTTTTTTCATTTATAATTTTTTCTTTTATATCATTTATGTATTCATCTTTATCGGCCTCTCTTTTAATGTCCGACAATGTTACGGGTAGTTCTTTAATGATGTTTGCTACCATATTTTTTACTTCAACATTGGTTCGAATTGTTGCAATCACTGATTCTTCCAAATTATGTTTCTATGGTTGATACCATACCGTATTGAAAGTCCATCCGCATGGCAAATCTTTTTCGATGCTGGATGTTGTAGCTGGAAATCGTAAGTCAGTAGGATCGTACCCCAGCGCATCAATCTATTTGCGGTGTATACAGGCACTCCTTTTTTTACTCAATAGATTGTGACTAATGTTTTATGGTCGGTTTCAAGTATGAAATGTCTACCATATAAATATCGGTGAAACTTAGTCACTGCAAAGATCATACTCAACGCTTCTTTTTCAATCTGTGAATACGCCTTCTGTGCTGGAAGAGCGTTCTCGAAGCGTGAGCTATCGGCTTTCTAGATCCACTAGCCATGATATGTTGAATGCATGCTCCTATGCCGTAGGAACTAGCGACACTAGCGACGACTATATTTAATTTTGTGTCATAGTGAGTTAGAAATAATTCAGATGTTAGTGCGCTCATTATTTTGTCAAAAGTGGTTTGACATTCTTGCGTCCAGTTCCAAGGTGTGTCCTTTTATAGCAAATTATGCGTCCCTTCACTAAAAGATTGGTAATAATTTGCGAGTCCTAAGAAACTCTGCAAGGTTGTTACGTTATTAGGTGCTGGTATGTTTTTTATTGGCGCAGGTCTTTATGGGTATGGACGTCGCCCATGTTTATTTATTATATGTCCAAGATACTTAAGTTCGCACATACAAAAATCGTATTTATTTTCTTTTACTTTAAACCTGAATTCTTTTATTCGAGTGAATACTTGTTTTAAATGCTTCTCATGGTCTTCTAGTGATGTGCTCCTGATAACAATGTCGTCCAGGTATGCACATGCGCACTCAGTACCACTTATCATGGTGTCCATTGCTTGCTGAAAGATGGCAGGCGCTACTTTGATGCCAAAGGGCAACCGGTTGTATTTGTACAATCCGTTATGCGTGTTGATGCATAGTATTTTTGAACAATTCTCCTCGAACGGTATTTGTAAATACGCGTTGCTCAAGTCTATCTTGGAGAAGATATTACCACCATTCAACTTTGTAAATATTTCCTCTGGGCTTGGTAAAGGGGAATAGTAATCTGGTAATATGGAGTTTAGACCAGTTGAAAAGTCTGCGCACAGTCTGATTTCATCATTCTTTTTTCTTTACATATACGGTGGGGGCTGCCCAGTCGCTTTGTTCTATTTTTGATAGTATTCTTGTCTGCTCCAATCTGTCTAATTCTTTATTAATCTTTTCCAACCCAGCGATCGGAACGTTTCGCTTTTTTATAAAAATCGGGCTGGTGTTTTCTTTAAGTTCAAACGAGGCCTTAAACTTATTGCAACGACCTAATTTAGCCATGAATAATTGGGGGAATAATTTTTTAAGTCCTCTTTTATATTTCCTGTTGTTGGAGTAGTACATTCTATTTTTTACAGAAGGTATTGATTGGCTTATCCCACAGTCCAAATTTCTCAATCAAATCTATTCCAAACAGATTTTCGCTATTTTTTAATACGACCATTTTTAATTTCTTCGTAATCCCTTTTAATTTTATCGGAAGGATAACATCTCCTTCAAATTTTATGTCACCACCAGTTACCGTACGAGCTGATTTACTTGTTTTCACCATAGTTGGTTTACCCAACTTTTTCCATGTATTAAAGTTTATTATAGAAATATCGGATCCTGAATCCAGTTGTAATTTTATTGGATTTTTAAATATTTGCGCCGATTTTTGTCTAATTTTGCATTTAATTTGGTTTGCTGTACTCTCTTTCTGGTGAAATCTTTAAATCTGCAACAATCGCTTTTGTGTTCGACTTTCTTGCAAATGTAGCATTTTTTCCTTCTTATAAGGGTAATCGTATTCCCAATGTCTTTCTGTGCATCTCTTACAGTTATCGGCTACTAGTCTCTCGCTCCTTGACAGGGTTCCAAAGAGAGTCGCAAATCTGATAGGCCCTAAACTGGCATCTAAACTTCAGCCTCTGTCCCATCGTCGAAACGTTGCATCCCTCTGCCCGTTCTACAAGTATTATAATGGTGAATGCTCTGAAGAACTGCAAGCACTTGTGCCCCCACGACGTGAACACGCTCGACAGACCCGACAAGCTGCAAAATCCCACCCCCACACTGTAGAGATCCCTAGATGTAAAAGATCTGTCTACTCCAGTAGTTTCTTCCCCAGAACTGCTAGACTTTGGAATTCCATTCCAGGTCACTGCTTCCCCAACTGTACTGACATGCATAAGTTCAAGTGCAAGGTGAACCAACATCTCGCTGCCCTAATCCCTACATAGTACCCCAGTAGATGTTTCCCCTGATAGTAGCCCTCTACACCAAAGTGGCAATGTGCCTTGTTTGGGGTGAAAATGTAATAAAACATTTTTTTTAAATAATAATATCTAGGGAGAGACTTGTTATATACTTTACTATAATTATAATTATTATATTTGGAATATATCGTTCCGTTTTGACTGCTTTTATTTGTATAGTTCTTAGTTGGTGTGTATGGTTTTCTAACCTTTCTTACATATGCCACTTCGGATTCTTCTGTCTTTTTTTAATCCATTTTAGTGTAATGACCCTTTCACAATCCTCTGCTAATTTCTGAAGTGTTAAATCTTGCTCAGATTCCAGCTTAGACAACACTCGTCTGCGTATTTCTGCATTTTTCGTGGAAACTAACCCTTGTGCGAAGATTAGGCATTTGAAATCTTCTGTTATTTTCGTTAGCTTCAAATTATCACAGTTTTTATTGGCAAATGATGCGTATGACAAATAATCTTGGTTGTCCATTTTCCTTAGATTCATACACAACCGTCTCTTATGAAAAAGAGATATATTCGAATTAAATAATTCTTTTAGTAATTTTACAGCTTCCATGAAATCTAATTCCGTAGTTTTTTTAGGTAATATGTAATCTACGAATTTACTGAGTAAGAGGTTTACTTTCTACCTATTTGGCCAACTTTTGCTGTCCAGTTGAAAGACATCCTCGTATAGTATACTTCAAAATTCTTTTCTTCCTCCGGCATCTAATTAAATGTGTCCATACTATTAAAAATTGTTGTATGGGAGAAATTAGCACTGTCGGCATTTTCTCGAATATTTTTTAGTAGTTCCAGTGTTTTAGTAAAACGTTCATTTTGCCTTTCTTCATGTTCAAATTGTAATTTATTCTGCCTTTCTTCTTGTTCAAATTGTAATTTCTTCTGCTTTTCTTCTTGTTACTGTTGCCATTTCAATAATTTCTCATCTCTTCGTTCATCTCGCTCGGCTTGTGCCTGTTGTTGCGTCTGCAAAAATGGTATTAACATTCTAGATAAATCTTCCATTTTGTTTTTAGTGTATTCTAAAATATAAAATAGCTTGTGTTACAACAAAAATTGTTCAGAGTTCCTGTTTTCAATAAATAATAATATAGCTCCTCGAATAACATTTTCTCACTTCGCTAGCGAGTCAAGCTCATCTAACCCCATCAAAAAATGAACTGAGGCTTTTACTGAAACCACCAAATACGATTGACTTTTCCGTTTTAGGCACTTCCTAATAAGTAACAGCAGAACTTAAGTACAACTCCCCCCCCAATGTTTTTTCAACTCGAGTCCGAATTGCAAAAAATAAAATGTATAGACTACATTTAATTCTTTCTTTTGTTTTTTTCTCTTACGTGACGTTTTACTGTCTTATATCCGTTATCCAGTGACGACTTCAGTTTAAAAAAAAATTCTTTCCTTGATTTTAGTTTAACTCTGATATTTTTTAATACCGAAGAGAAAAAAAGGTTTTCTAAAAAGTCTTTAGTTGATGTTTTGCTCACGAAGAACAGCAATTAGGAAATCCACTGGTGAACTTTTATTTTCCGTATGTTACTTTCTTGTACGTTTGCTCTTCGTAATTTAGTAATACGAATCTGTTTGTCGTTTTACAATGAAACAAACATTCACTTTTACAGCTTGTTATTCTTTTTTTCTCAAGATGGATTCCAAGAGAAACGGCGTAAATTGTCGCTTTTGCCACGTTCGAGTTTTTTCCTTTTTTTTTCTTTGATACTGCAATTAGTAGTTTTGGATTGTCTTTTTTCTCCCCGACTAGTATTTTAGTAAATAAAATACTATTAATCGAGGTTAATTTTTTTAAACCTGAATGCAGATTTTGTTCTTGGAACTTGGGAAACAACTGTTTCTTTCTTTTAGTGTTGTACTTCCGAGAGGAAAATATTGTACCGCTTTCCACTGTTCGCTGAAGTATTACTTTTTTCCGCTTGAGTCGAACTTCTCTTTAGCGTGAAATCCGTTTTTATAACTATTTCGTTCGTCAAAACTTGTATTCTTAGAAAGGTCAACAATTGCGTTGTACTTTTTTAATGAGTTCTTTCCATTTCTTCGTTTAACTGTTATATCTGACGTTCATCCTCGTCGCCAACTGTAACGTTTGACGTTCATCTTCGTAGCCAACTGTTATGTTTGCAGGTTGAACAAAATAACGTATAAGGCAATTCAAATGAAGACTCAACAAACAAAGGTTGACCAATAAGAATTGTATTAGGAAAAGTATATTTACAGTATATTTGCATAATGGTTGTCAAGTAAGAGAGTCTTGGCTGGAGAACATATCTGCTCTCGGCTCGGCCTCCGGTGGTTTCTGGTTAACACACACTCTGACTAACCGAGTCTTGCTATTTATGTGTAATATTACCCACATACGTAAATGAGTGGGTGCCACCCCAACAGATATGTTAAGATATAAGAACGTAACTTTATGATTATGAACGTTTAATAATTTTGTATTTTTAAGGGTCAGAAAACTGTTGCTTCGTGTAGAGAGAGCGACCGTTTCTAATAATCGTGAAAGAAATAAGAGTTGTATGAAAGTTGATAAAATGTAGAAAGGCATATATTAAATAGATATTGCAATAGAAGTTGGTAAAGAGGCGTTAAAATGAATACTATAGTGCAGAGAAAATTGAAAGTTAGTGAGATGCGTAGGATATTGTTCAGAAAAAATATAAAATTCAGGTAACATTACGTTGAAAAAATCTTGTATATATATATATATATAGAGAGAGAGAGAGAGAGAAAGAGAGAGGGAGAGAGAGGGAGAAAAAGAGAAAGAGAGTAAAATGATTGATAATTTATAATTAAAATTAAAATTTAAAAAGCGGTTTCACAAAATTGATTTTAATTGATTTCAATTAGAACCAAGTAAAATTAAAGTTTTAGTTAAGCCCGATTTTTCATTACGTTTTATTTGTTTAGGTTAAGTTGTATCAACTGTGATAACATTTCTATAGTATAAGAGTTGTGGCACAACATATACAGATAATCTTGATTTTGTCGAATATTTCTATTAATAGTAAACACTATTAAAGAATTTAGGTGAAACTTGATATGAAATATAGCATACATGTATATGTTACGTGTGAACATTTTAGCGGATGATTTAAGAAAGGCAGAGAGATATTTGGTGTGTGCAGAGTAATTGCTTGGAAGTAAAGGGTATAGTCATATGGAATGATTTTTCCGGAGCGGTGCAATCAAAGTTGGTGTAGTAAGATAATAAGCTAATATTAAATATTGTGGATATTCAAGTGAAATGTGCATTCTGTGAGGTCTTAGTATATGTAGTCATAGAGGCGTTAGGGGTAATGTTTAATATGGACCTAAGATGGAGGAGTATTCAAGTGATTTAGGAGGTGTAATTTATACTGCCTACCATTTTTTGATGTTTATGTTCTTTATTCAGGATTTTATCCTTATCTTCTTATTTGGCGTGGTGATAACGAACATTTTTTTTATTTAACCAGAGGAAACAAAGGGAGTTAAGTGATTGAGAAGTTCTGTTTTTTTTCAGATTTTTTTGTTAACAATTGGTGTTAATTTTTCCATTTTAGTTCACTGTAATATGCAGCTAATTATCTCAACGCTATAATTTGGGTACATAAGGAGATTTTATGGGCTATGTATCATTGCTTAAAAGTATTACTAGTTTGACCTATAGAGAATTTGTTAGTGGTAGGGACATCCTTTGCTCTAATGTTATCTAATTATATATAACAGAGGTTTCCAGACAGTTCTGTTTGATGGCACAATTTGATTTCTCTGTACCACTACAGTTTTTAGTTTTTACTTTGATTGCATTCTCTTTAATCATTTAAAATTTTATTATTATGTTTTTATTATTTTTTTCAAGTAATTGTTGCGATTATAACTTAATTTAATAATGTGTTTATTATTTATTTAATAAAGGATATTGTTGAAGGGGATGTGTAGCTTAATTAAGTTTAAGAATTTTTTTTGGAGGTGCGTTTTTCCATTTTATTTTCGGGAGGGGTCAATCAAATGATTTTCCATTTTACGGTTTTTAGATGCGGGTGTTTTCTTTACACGCTCTATATACTCTAGTTTATTTTTATAGCCACTGATAATAAGGACCTTATTTTGTAAATGTTATGTTTTTCGAATATTTCCTTGGATGAACGGTTTGAACTAATTCTTATGCTTATGGATTTGGAGATATGTGTAATGATAGTTTCAGAATGATTTTGGAGAGAGTGCACATATATAGAGTATAGGGTTCATAATTTCCCTTGTTTAAGATTAGTGTAACATCTAGGAAGTGAACAATTCTTAATGTTTGCGGTTATTTCAACTCTATATTCAATTCTATTCAACTATATATTCTAGTAGCAGGAGGACTCGACATGACTAACAGATCTTTAAAACTGTTAAAATTTTATTCTAATCGCACTTAGTGTTATCGCCCATGTTTTCAATCGATTGCCTGCCCTAGTTGCGAACCCATCGCAGTGAACTTGACTAAGCCTGATATGCTTCCCCACAGTCCACAATACATTATCGTCTATATTGGACTGTAGAGAACCTAATGTTTATTTTATAATATTATATTTATGTATACTATAGTATTATTACATTTTAAGATACAAGAGTTAAGTGTCATGCTTCAGTTATGCGTTGATGTCTGGAATTTAAGTTTAAAATTGAAAGGTCAATTATTATGGTTGCAATTTACAATTGTGCATTAAAATAAAACAGTTATTACGAAGGCGGCCCTTGTCATAACACACCACTTACTGATGATTTTATGTTGGGCCCTCCCGGGTTTGTGTGATACTAAAACTTCCTCCAACCATTTACGATGTTATGTTGTGTATTTATGTTTGATCCAAATATCCTTTCTATTCTTTCATCTGATTATTTCGATTACTGGTTATCGACATTTATTGAAAACATTCCGAGAAAAAACTATCTAAAACACTTTCAGGCACTATGTGACTTCGTACGAAATTTCATAAAATCGTTCCAGCTGTTTTCGAATCAATAGGGAACGAATTCACACACAGAAACGCACTCACATACACTGTTGCTGTTATGCAGCAGTAGTAGATGTATGGGAATCCGTTCCCTCGTATTAAAATACTATGAAAGTATGTAATTTTGAATATCGATAGATAGAAAAAAAACGGAAAACGCGCAGACTTGAGGGAGCAAGATTATTCCAATATTTAATTTACATAATTATTGCGAAATTAGTATTTCATAAAACATTGCCCGGTATTTATATTTCTCATTGTTGTCTGTGATATTCATATATATTGTTAACAATTCTGTACATACATCTTATAATGATACCAATATATCTTTTTAAACAATATCAATGTATTAAAGAACGCTACTGTGTTGGAATCGAATACATTTTCTCATAAATCAACCAATACCGTATACGTTGGAGGGACATTCTTTTAAATGTCATCAAATACAAAAGTCATTAGTAATCATCAACGCTGATTTATGGCTGTTAAACGCATATACCGGAAAAATTTACAACATAAATTGTAACATGCCACGTTGGCTGTAGAGTTGAGTTTTGATGTTGAAATAAATAGCTATGATATTACTTACAGAGTACATCATAATCGATGAATACGTAGAAAGCTCTCACCTAAATTTGAAAATAAGTTCTAAATCAGACGAGTTTAAAATCTAATATATATGTAGCATTTTGTATAACTGTACTATTCGATGAATAATATTAATAAAAATAGGTGTATATAAAAATATAAAAATACGAGCAAATAAAAAGTAACGTGTATACCGTATACATATAGTTTACTGCAGCCTAAATTCAATGACCACATTTAAATAAGATGGCATTAATGTAGATGCACTCTGGAGGAGAAACTATTATTATTTATAATTTTCATAAACAACATATCTGATTCAATTACGTCAAAGAGGAGTATATTTACTTATAAAACTACGTCTCTTCCTTAAGATGTGTGTAAAAAATACGCGAATATGCACTTACTCTTTGAAAAAACGACAGGAAATCTGTATGTGGATTTTGAACAAAATGGGCAGTTATATTTAACCCTGCAAACATACAGCTGTTTTCTGTTGGAATTTATAAAAACGTTTCCAAATATTGGGTTCCCACCCATCCATGGCCTTTGAGCCCCTGGAGGGGTATAGGCCATCTACAACTTTTGTAGATGTTTTTGTAGCGAGGAGGTCTTTTTACAGGATGAGGGTGCTGGTGCTACGCCCAAGCTTCCCAGAAGGTACATACAGCGCTTAGCCTTCCCAAATGGGCACCCACCTGGTACTGGCCAGGCTCAATATTGCTTAACTTCGGTGATCTGGGGAGAAACGGTGTGTCGACCTGAATGTGCCGTACAAATATATTGATTGCTAGCACTATTTTTATTCTAATACTTAAATCTTATGGGGTAATTTTAATTAGGATACACATATACTAGATACTTTTATATATGCTTGAAGAATGGCGTGATCCCTTTGTTGGGATAAAAACGTAAATTTCTGTTTGAATGTTATATCTTTGTAAAGCCATTGTTGTCCCAATGAATGAAGGATTGTTGTCATGACCATCCACTCATGACGATAGGGCAAAAAAAGAGCCTTTAATCTAATACACCCACGCTTTTTATAAACATATATCCCTTGCTCCATCGTCTAAATATATAAAAAAAAATCCAACTTGAAGAGGAAAAAAGAAAGTTCGCAGCAACAAATTCGCTTAAAACCAACTTAAATTATCGCCCCTAAATCAGTTTAAAATATCAACCAACAGACAATAAAGAATCT
>NW_027633281.1:37500-59720 GCF_053919585.1 Euprymna scolopes
TATATATATGAATAATGAGATGAATTTGATCACATACCTATTAATTCTGCTGAATATAGTAGATTCAGCAAATTAAAAACGTAACATTTTTTATATTTAAATATTAAGAAAAATAATATTTTAAAACAAGAATTTACTATTTTTATATAGAATACAATACTCAAAATAATTTTCTTCATCCATAGATTTTTCGATGTAGCTTAATCTCCTCAGAAAAAAAGTATATATATATATATATATATATATATATATGTGTGTGTGTGTGTGTGTGTGGGTGTGTATAATAAATTACTATAATTATTATTAAATACCTAGGGACTCTAGGGGTCCATCCTCTTGTGAATCCTCAGGGAAAGAGTGTCACGATTAACACAAGTCGATAGGTTCGAACCCGGCAACAGAAACGATCTCTGACTTCATTATCAAGGACGTTATCTATATAACCTAATATATATATATATATATATATATATATATATATATATATATATATATATATATATATATATATATATATGCTAACAGATTTCGTCAGGCGTTCACTTATTGTAAATTACGCATTATATGTAATTTTAATTCATCCAAATATTTTATTAATGATTATAATGTTAATTATTTCACGATTATTTCATGTTGTATTGTACTCAATACATAGAGATTTCACAGTAAAAAATATTGCCCTGGTGCCATCAGCTAGAGTCGAAACCAAAATTTTAAGACTGACAGAACGATAGACAGGCAAATAGACATAATGAGTTTATACATAAGACAAATTCATTAATAAAAGTAAATATATTGATAAATGTATCCATCTATCCATCAATAGCCTTGATCCCCTAAAAGACAGAGGTCATCTACAACTTTGCGGATGCTTTTTTAGCGTGACCTTCTGTTTTCGGGGTGATGGTGTTTGCCCCACGCCCAACTTTTCTAGAAGGAACATACAGCGCCTAGCCTTCCCAAATGGACACCCATCTGGTACTGCCCAGGCTTAACGTTGCTTAAATTAGGCTCTAAAATAAGAGTACCAGTGTACTAATATACGTATGTATTATATTTAATGTCAATATAAAACAGAAAAATTACGACTTCTCGCTTCAGCGAAGTTAAAACTATCGACTTCCGGTACTTTAAGTACTTTATAAATATTGGGGGTGGCAGTGTCGGACGGAAAGAAATAGATTTGTTTATCGCGCGTCTGTATAAATCTGGTGGCCACTTAATTACAATGCATAATGCATATCTTTGTATCTCGAAAAGTACTTGTCTCCACCAAAGTTAAGATTTTTTTATTCAGTATAGTCGAAGACGTAAAAAAGTTCATTTTAAAGGATATTTTGGTGGTGTAACTAAGGACATTTTTTTCATAGAAAAGAAATTATTTTCTGAGCAGTATCGATTATTAGTCCGGAAAAAAGAAGTAAACAAAAACATATATATATATAACAAACAACTGTTTCTGTAGACAATGTGATTTACGGTAAATTTGTAGTTTAGCGGCATAAATTATTAGACTGATACAAATATATATATATATATATAAATCTATGCATGTTTATGTAAAACACATTAGTAGACCACAAGGCTGTAATAAAATAAGAAACAATGCTTGTTATTATTTTTCATTGTTTTTATTAGACTAATTGGGGACCTCCGTCGTGCGTGAACAATTTGGCCTTTCAAAGGATTGACAGATTAGCCTTTTTAAGACCAAATTTCGCTTTGTACGCTCTTTCATGGAATCGTCTTAAGAGTAAAAACGACTAAATTTGGCCATAAAAAGCCAATATGTAAAGATGTAGAAAGTACAAATCATAAAACAATATAGAGACCTCCACTGGCGTAAATTTAGTCAAATGAGAAATGATGCAAAAATAGTTCAGGTGTACCTCGTCGAACTCGGGAATGTTTCTGTCGAACTCGAGAATTTGGATGAATTTCGAGCGGAACCATTGATTTATTCACGGAGTTATCGTGCTCTTGTTCCGTTAGCAATGACTGGATAGATGTCCTAAGTAATTCGGAACTGTATTTTTCGGTCGCCACACTGACGATTGAACCTTCAATCTTCAGAAGAATATCACTTTTACAATTGATCTTTCCGAGTACTCTAACCACTGCTCCACGCGCCTTTGCGGACATTTCTAGTATAAATTTTGGGAGCCTTAAACCTATTATTATTTCTATTCGTAAATATCACTATTTATTCCTAATTATTACTATATATATATATATATATATATATATATATATATATATATGCTTACTACTTTTATATATTTATGTTTTTTCTTATTACTTGTATTATATATTTTCTATTGTTTATAATTACTGGCTCCCATATCATATTTAATTCTATACTATACTTCCTGTTCGTCCTTCGAAGTCGAAGATGACCATGACATCAGTGAGTAAAAGTAGTGTTTTTGTGCTTCCGGCAGATGACTTGTAAGGCCGATCCGGGCATGGAAGGATCTCCCACAAGTTGGACAGTGGTGAGCAGGTGTTGTGGGGACAGAGCTTGTTGCTCTGGCTTTGCGGGTTGCATGCTTCTGTACTGCTTTGAGGGTTCTTCTCTCTTCAGCTCTTTCAGCTCCTTTGTTGATGAGGTGACGCCAGTGAGGTTTGTCTGATTCAAGCGATTCCAAGGACTCGGTACTGATGTTGAAGTCTTTGAGGTAGACTTTGAGGTTGTCCTTAAAGCGTTTTCTTGGTGCCCCGACTGAAGGCTTGCCTTGGCACAGCTCGCCATACAGGAGTTGTTTTGGGATTCTTTCATCTGGAATGCGGGAGATGTGACCTGCCATCTCAGTTGGGTCTTTCGAATGGTAGTAGTTATGCTGGAAAGATTAGCACTTTTCAGGACCTCTGTATCAGGGACTTTGTCTTGCCATCTGATATGGAAGAGATTTCGGAGACATCTCAGGTGTAAAGGGTTCAACGTTTTTTTCATGCCTTCTGTAGGTAGTCTTGCTTTCTGAGCCATAAAGCAATGTGGTGAGGATAACGGCTCTGTAAACCTTCAGCTTGATCTCAATGCTGATTCCTCTCCTTTCCCAGATTTACTTCTGAGTCTTCCGAATGCGCTGCTTGCCTTGGCGATTCTGTTGTTGATTTCGAGATTGATTGTGGCTGTCCGAGATAGAGTGCTGTCCAGATAGGTGAAGGTCTCGGTCGCTTGATGGTTATTTCCCATGACTGAGATACTTGGCCCATGATACAGATTTCTGGATTTGGAACATAACTTCGGTCTTCTTGGTGCTAGTTGTGGGGCCAAAGTTGCCACAGGCTGCGGAGAATTTGTTCACCTCGCCTTGCATTTCTCGCTCGCTGAGGGCACAGTCATCAGCAAACAGAAAGTCATTCAACACTGCTCCCCTCATCGTTCTCACAGCCTGTAGTCTCTTTGGGTTAAACAGCTTTCCATCTGTTCTGAAATTAATGTTGATGCCTTGTGACTGGTCACTGAAAGCGTCAAATAGCATTGCAGAAAACATCAAGCTGAACATCGTAGGAGCAAGGGCACAGCCCTGTTTAACTCCATTTGTTACCAGAAAAGCCACCGACGGGTCACCGTCGTCAATGCCTTCATGGAATTGACGAACTACTGTGATGAAACTACTTGGGCAACGGAATTTCTTCATTATTTTCCACAGACCATCCCGACTGACTGTGTCAAATGCCTTGGTCAAGGCGATAAAGGTTGTGTAAAGGTCTCGGTGCTGTTCGCTGCCTTTCTCTTGAAACTGGCGAGCAACAAAGACCATGCCAGTGGCCCCCGGACCGGCGCGGAAACCACATTGACTCTCCGGCAGGAGTCCCCGTTCCAGGTAACCATGTAAACCGTTGAGGAGAATGCGAGCCAAGATCTTTCCTGCTATGGACAGAAGAGAGATACCTCGGTGGTTATCGCAGGATTGGCGATTTCCTTTTCGCTTATAGATGTGAACGATTGTGGCGTCTTTAAACTCTTGTGGTAGTTGTCCCTTTCTCCACATGATCTGATACGAGCAGATCAACCGCTCCCGCAAGGCTGCACCACCGGACTTGTAAACCTCAGCTGGGATGGCATCTTGACCTGGAGCTTTTCCACTGCTGGACTGCTGAATGGCGTTGCTGAGCTCTTCGATTGATATGGGGTGTCGAGCTGTTGATTGATGGGGACTTGGGGGAGACGTTCAATTCCTATATCATTGATGGCTCCAGGGCGATTGAGCACTTTGTTGAGGATCTCCTTCTTTCCCGTGAGCAGAGTTTAGCGGTCGGCACTGAGCAGAGGAGAGGATCCCGAAGACTGTGGTCTGTAAACTGCCCTTAGTGCATCGTAAAAATTCTTCGTACCGTTTTTGTCTGCGTAGCCTTGGATTTCAGCTGCCTTGGCATTGAGCCAGGAACCCTGCATTGAACGAAGCTTGGATTGGACTTTGTTGCGCATGTTAGAGAAAGGCAGTTTTCATCGCCACACAAGCTGGGTCATTTTGATGGGCTCTTAGCAGGCAGTGTTATTCTTGCAAAAAGTTGTTGATATCAGGATCATTCTCGTCCTGATGGTGTTTTGTGGTAGGACTTAGAACGTCAAGAGCAGCAGAGTGAATAACATCTCTGAAGGATGCCCAGCTCTCTTCAACGTTGTTGTGAATGAGATTGAAGTTAGCAAGTTTACTACGTAGGCTGCTCTGGAATTCCTCTGCTGTTTTAGGAAATTTCAATTTGGCTGTATTGAACCTCTTGGCTGTTTTTTTTTACCCTGAGGTCTTTTCTTTGGTTGAATCAAGAAGTTGAATTTGTAGATGATGAGGCGGTAGACCGTCCAACAAACATGGTTTTGGTCAGTCTTACGTTTTGTTTATCCTTGACTCTGGTTTGATGCCAGTGCTGAGAGCGTGGATGCATCCATGTGGTTTTATTGAGATTTGGGAGACGGAACATAGTGTTTGGGATGTTGAGATCATGTGACGCACAGGTTCTAAGAAGGAGGAGTCCGTTGCTATTGCATTTGCCTACTCCATGCTTTCCATTGATGTTGTGCCAGGTTTGATGATCTGTACAGACACGTGTATTGAAGTCGCCAAGAATTACAAGCTTCTCCAACTGAGGGACTGAAGAAATAAGAGAGTCCAGCTGTTCATAAAACTTATCTTTGACCTCATCAGGTTTAGTCATCGTTGGGGCATAAGTGCTGACCAGCGTAATGCTGGTGTTGCGTCCAAGAGGTAGCTGCATTTTCATTAGCCTGTCGTTGATACCTTCAGGAATGCTTGCTAGTTTTGGTACGTGAATTGTTTTGATAGAAAAAACCCACACCAGCTTCACGCCCACATCAGCAGAAGGTGTAGCGTCCACCAGTTTGGCCTTTGTCTGCAAAACGAGTCTCACTTAGGGCTGCAATGTCAATATTGTAGCGAACAAGCTCACGAGCTAAAATCGCTGTTCATCTTTCAGGTCGATTTTCTTTTGTATTGTCGAACAGGGTTCGGACATTCCACGATGCTAGAGTAAGCACCTTTGTTTTGTTTTTTACTGTTTTTTCGACCGCTTAAAAGGGATCCCCGCCAGCCGCGGTATGCTAGCAAGGGTTTGGTGAAGCAGGCTATTTTTGGGGCACCTTTTCCAGCCCAGTCCTCATTCTACAGAGGCGAGCAGAGCGATCCTAAAGAGGGCTGTTCGGTCACTCAGGAGGCTGCCGGACCCACCACTGCCTCAGTCCAGTGAAGAACGACCACATGTCCTGAATCGCCTAAGTGTAGGTTCACAGGTACAGCTTCCAGTGTATCCACACCTACTGCTTTGCCGTTTCCCTGTCGCCGCAGGACTTGAGGTTAACAAAAAGTCGATGTCATGATTGCACTTGACTTGGATTAAAATGAGGGAGACTTGCGCAGGGTCAGCCTCCCTTTCTCTTCCTGATGCGCCGGTTCCAGTGGCAGGACTGTGTCAAGACGGCTAGGAACGAATCTGGATGCAGGATTTGTCGGAAGGAGACTGGTCTCTCTTCCTACCGCCTTAGGGACTCCACTCCGGATTTTCTGTTGGGGTTTACTCCCTTAGCCTTTGTCTTTCCAAGACAGCCACAAGACAGTGGAGCTATTTGACCCATAGCTGGGGGTTGGTTCATGAGTCACCAGGGCATATCCACAGGACGGTGAGCCTGCATGTCACATGTCTGAGGCCTAACCTCCTCCGAGTCCTTGTAGTTTAGTCTGAGGCCGCATGGTTCTCCGTTTCCATGTTTCGGTGCATGGAACCGCTACATAGGATACTGTACACTGGCAGAGAGAGACTTACACATTCGGCTCCTTTTTCACATAAATGCTAGCCAGCGGTGTTAGCTGAGAGCAAGAGATGATAAGCACATCTACTACTACGACAACTACACACTAGACGCATCAAACCGCCATTGTTATTGCGTTTGCTATTCCCCAGCACATGTGCTGCTTCTTTTAGTCGTCTTACACTCCACCGTTCCTCAATGTCTATAATATTTCTTTCTTTCCATAATGGTTGATGGTTACCCTTTTCTTTCCAGATATGGTTAGTTATACCTGACTTCTTAGTGTCTCCACGTACTATGGCTTTTCAGTGTTCTTTTAACCGTACTTTCAATGGACCACACGTTTTACGTTTGTATACTTTTCGACATTTACATGGGATTTCATATACACAGTTCTTAGTCATGATGTTTTCTGTAGGGGGTTTAACTCTCACAAGGTATTTCCAGAGAGTTGAATAACTCCTGAATACTGTACTGATGTCATATGGATTACATATCCGTTGAAGTTTTTCAGACAAACCCTTCATATATGGTATAAAAACAGATTTTTTGGAGCTGATGTCATGCTTACTGGATAGTTGTTTCGGTGGAGGGTTTCTCTTTAACTGTCCATCTCTTGATATGCATTGATGTCACTACATATTGCTTTTGGTCGGTGTTGTAGGCAACAGAGGAGTCCGTTCTTTACATTATATGGATGATGAGAGTCGAAGTTTACAGACTGTCCAATGAAAGTTGGCTTTCGGCATACATATGACATAAACCAGTGTGAGTTATCAGCATATCTAGGAACGATAGTGCATTGTTATGTTCTATTTCCACCGTGAATTGTATAGTTGGACGGACCAAGCTCACATGGTCTAATAATGTTTGATCATCTTCCTGATGGGGCCAGGGTGTGAATGTGTCATCTACATATCGCAACCACATTGTTGGCTTTAGTGGGGTTGATCCTAATGCCATTTCCTCAAAGTATTACATCTATTCATTGACCAGTACCAGGGAAAATGGTGATCCATTATATTATCAATTAGGATGCAAGTGCGTCCTTTTAGTGAGGCATCCGATGTCATCTTATCCCGTACTACTGTCAGAGTCTTATCAGTGGGTATTTTCTTGAACAGACTAATTACATGTAGACTCACCATCTGGTTGGAATTTATGAGAGCATTGTTTATTATTTCCACGAAGTTAAATGAGTTCTCGACGTATGATGGAGATTTGATGATGATTGGGTTGATTGCATCTACCAGGAATCGCCTCAGTCGATGGCATGCTGAACCCTGGGCACTAACAATATGTCTTAAAGGAATACCGTCCTTGTGAATCTTAGGGAGGCTGCATAGGTATCTTGCTATCATGTTGCTCTAGCTGTCTGTATTTTGCAGGTGGTATAAGGTCGTTATTCTTAGTGAGGATCTGTGACAGCTTCCTTTCCTTTTTCAAAGTCGGATTCTTTTTCACTTTACAATAGCCACCAGATTCTATTAAATCTGCCAATTTCTGGGAATATTTTGCTCTATCCATTACCACTGTAGCATTGCTTTTGTCTGATGGTAGTATTATGATATCACTCTGGACCAAACACAAAAGGACACCACTCAGAAACTCACCACAGTGTGTATACTATATATGAAGGGCTTGTCTGAAAACCTTAACGAATATGTAATTCAGGACAGTATTCATGAGTGATTAAACTCTCTGAAATAGCATATCACCGTCTAACCACGTTTTCGTTTACTTTATTTAGTCAAGTTTTATGTGGTTCATTACTTAAGATTTTCTGTTTTATTTTGTTCGTTTTTATTCTTAATTAATAGGTATAAATGTATAATAAATTATATGTTGTTCGTTTACTTTATATACTCAAGTGGTTAGGTCAGATTCGCTTAATATAATTTCGGTAAGTTCCTATTCGTATTTCGCATATTCATAATTTAAAAAAAATACGGGATTTGATGGTGATATTGCCGGGCGTAACTGCAAAATTGCGAATACCCAATGTGAAAAAAATATTTTTGAATTAAACATAAACGTTTTATTTTTAATCGTAAATTATTACGTGAAAGTACAGTATTTTTTCTAGAAAATAGTAAACGCTTTTTCTAGTGTAAACATGTTTTATTAGTTTAATAATATATATCTCTTTTTATAATATATATATATTATAATATATATATATATTTTATAATATATATATTTTTATGATATATACATTTTTTATAATATGTATGTTTTTTATGATATATATATTTTATAATATATATATATTTTATAATATATATTTTTATAATATATATATTTTTATAATATATATATATATTTATAATATACATATTTTTTATAATATATATTTTATGATATATATATTTTATGATATATATATTTTATGATATATATATTTTTATAATATATATTTTTTTATAATATATATATTTTTTATGATATATATATTTTTATAATATATATATTTTTTATAATATATATATATTTTTTATAATATATATATATATATATTTATGGTATATAATTTTTTTATAATATATATATTTTTTATAATATATATATTGCTTATAATATATATATTTTTCATAATATATATATTTTATGATATATATATGTTTATAATATATATATTTTTATAATATATATAGTCTTTATAATATATATATTTTATATATAAAGCATAAATTTTTAAGTGTGGAAAATAACCGTTTTTTTAGTGTTACTATCGAGTGGGGTCATCACGAGCTAATAATTAGGTAATTAGGCAGAATGTAGAGTTTAAGGTGGTTAAATAAATAGCAATAAAATGCCTCAGTCTAAAAGGATTCTCCCCATTGAGCGAGTACAGAAACGATGCAGTGTAGTATATAATCAGTAATCGTATTTTCCTCATGTAAATACGTAGCTCATACCCCCATGAAAAGTTGCCAGAAAATAGCATGGAAATTCAAGAACGAAATAACCCCGTAACATCGCCATGGTAAGAAAGGTCTTCGAGAAAAATGGTTGGGCTTGGTGTATTTTTTTCCAAAAGCCGATTGAAAAAAGTTGGTTCTTTTGCACTGTAAGAAATAATAATGGCAGTAGACTTTTAATATATTTATTTATTTTGAAAAAAGATGAATGGCATTCATGGGAAGTGTAATTGTAAGGTTAATACAGAAAGAGGTTGTGTAAATCAATGGTATGTGAAAAAGTTGAAAAAATAAACATCCCCACCATTACCAAAAATACTGAATGAAAAATGTCATTGGCTGTGGTGGAAAGAATCTGGAAGGGTTTAATCTTCACTGAACAGGGACGAATAACGGTGGAAAAAACTGTAAGGAATTCATTCAACTAATTTGGCACGGGAAGACCTTGTTTGAATGAACGAATACAGTGAATATAGCGAGCGTTTACTTAATATTTCGGTCAAGAGAAAGTTTAGACTTAATAAGTCGGTGTTTACATGAGTAGAAAACAGTGTGGAAACTTACAAGGCATTTAGAAAATGACAGTCCAGTGTTTCAGTGTATTAACAGGTATGTCGCAAGTGTAAGTGGGAGAGAGAAAGATAGAGAGGAAGAAAGAGAGAGAGCTGGAAAGAATATATATATATATATATATACACATATATGTGTATATATATATGTGTGTGTGTGTGTATATATATATACAGAGAGAGAGACAGAGAGAGAGAGAGAGAGAAATGTAGAACGCAGCAATGTAATTAGCGAAGGAAAAGGCAACATTGCGCCACCATATTTGAATGATATGCTATCGTTCATTTCAGATGAGAAATTCGTTTATCCGGAATGTAAGAATTGTTAGAGCTCAGTCAATCAGAATGGCCGGAATCAGGGTAACGAGACGTCATTATTTGCGTATTGGAAAATAGAAAGTTAATGTTTTGGGCAGGTATGTACTAACCAGTTAATGGCGGTCCAACCACAATATCAGTGGAAATTGTGAAATTATACCTTATGTCAACTGGTAGAGGTTGTAAGACTAAATGTGTAGAGGGTAAATTTGGAACTACTTCCTCTGAAGATCTTGCGATTGTGGTTGTGTCGCTCCTAGCATGCAAAGTAGCATTGTATTATCACGAATGAGGGTGTATGTAACGGTGGTCAAAAGTCGCATGAGATAATGGCTAACAAGCTAGATGTATTGAATCTGTATTTGTCATCTGTTGTTGAAAAGCTACTATAATTTTGTCCAGAAGGGAATTTCTGCAGTCAAAGTATTATACATGAGATTAATAATGTTTTTATTATAACATGATTTACATAATCATCATGTCACTCAAATTTACGTAATTAAATAAGGATTTCACACATTATTGAATATATGCTCGCAAATAAAACTGGTGTTCAAATAAAAAGGAATATGATACCTGTAATCGATGAATACCGAAGCCAAAGTTACTCAAATCAGTCCCCAAGATTACCAAAGTATTTTACGAGTATTATATCGCAAGAAAGTAAGCACCTGACAATAAGCATGCAACGTCTTGGATTATCGTAAAGATTATATTAAAATAAATGTATTTTTTGCTTACTTAAAAACAATATCCACGTTACCCTCCCAAGAATATTGCTTTAAACTCGTAAACTGCTTCCACCATTTCTGGTTAAAGAAATCGAGAAATCGATGCGACTTTCTTTCCGAAACTCGATCGGCGCACGGCTTTCTCTTGTCTTGAAAGAAACTTAATATCATATTTTGATTTAACCAGATTCCGTAAAAGTTATAGACACTTCTTTATCGAGTATTTCACATGATATTGTACCTAATACATACTCATTATTCAAATGCAAATAAAAGACGTGGATAGCATAAGCCCAAATCGAAATTGAAAGTAAAACCCGAGACATTCAAATGGGGGCAATAGTCAATTGGATAAGAAATATATTAAATGCGTAGAGGAAGTGTTTAATCGCTTGTCGCTCTCCAATTTTTAATTTATATCAGTTTAGACCATTTTGGCAAATACTTTTACCCCTTATAAATAATATAAACAGATAAAGGCCCATAAAGAACTGTTCACAAAAATTCAAGATACAGTAAAGCTACAGTTTGAATAAATGCAGACAGCCATCTGACACACCCTGTTCTGCTCTACGCTGTGGGACTGCACCACACAAAAATATATATTTCTCTACTATAAAGCAATAATAAAACAAACATTATTTTCTTTTCTTCCTAAATCTCGAAACCGGCAACAGAATTCAGAACCAACATTCCGCTAAAATAAACAATTAGCATGCACAAACACGAAATCAATAAAAAAAATGTTCCTGAAAGCAATCTCCACACAAAAAATAGTCCGCCGTTCTGCAAGTCCTCGGCTCATCCGTCTAACATAAAGTTCGGTAAAAAAATGGTTTTCCATTTCTCAACAATCTGCCAACCTTCGCAGGTGGCTTCACTGTCCCATGCGCAATTACTATATTTTATTCAGAGTTACGTTTATTTATGCATACACTCCCTTGTGCATTTTGTTAAACAAGAGAAAGATTTACTTCATCCAATCAGAGGATGTTTACTCAAACTCTTTTCTTTTTAATATTGTTTTCATGTGAGTGATACATTCTAGATCAGTTCCTGATTGTGAAAAGAGAAAGGAGAAAGATGTTTCTGAGTGCACTATCGAGACTAATCATTCTTGTGTACGGTCACATTCATTTCCTATTTTTCCAGAAACAGTTGTGACTATTAACCGTGGTCATTTTTCGTTTTTAATGATAGTTTTAGGATAATCTAGCATTTTATTTAAACCTTGCAGGGTCGAGCTTATTCCTATGTTTGGAATAATGGTAGTTTTAACGGCGTCAATATGACAATAGGACAATATATATGTTAACCGGTGATGAGTTAACTTGGTCACGAAATTTCCAAGAGAACTGCAGCTTATATGGTAATATAGCTTGCCGAAAGGCTGTTACCTAGTCGTCATTTGGAATTTTCTGCCCCGTCGCTTTTACAAACGATCGTTTCCGGGAAGAATTACGCGCTTCATCATGCGAACGACTTCAGGTCCCAACGGTTTTTGCCACAGTTTTCTAAAACACAATAAAGGCTACCAAAATCTGTCGGACTTCTTCTTCGTTGTTGTATATCCCTGATCGTAACGACAACAGTTTCTTGGGAAGGAGGGAAAAAGTTGTTTGGTTTCTCATCCAGATCTCGTCTATAATTCTTTGGAAAATCAAGAATGGAAACGTATCTTTTTGTACGTCTGTCCACGACTTTTAGTGTTGATTTTCTGGCTGGAATGACTGCTAGCATGAACGGATTCGATGGTGAACAATGACAAACAACACAATTTAGTTTAAATAAAATACTCTTAATTAAACATTAAATGTGTTACAAATAAAAAATAATAACAATCCAATTTTAACAGACTTACTTACTCTTAACGTTTTCATTCCGGTGTTTAACCCATGCTGTTCAGCTGACACAGAGAGAGAGAGAGAGAGAGAGAGAGAGAGAGAGAGAGCTGTAAGAATAGGAATGTGAAATATCTATTGCCGAATGCTTACCGCGATAGGTTGTATCACACAGGGGGGATATCTATGTTACTACCCTGAAAGTAGCAACTTTATAAATAGTGACACACACACACACACACACACACACACACATATATATATATATATATATATATATATATATATATATATATATATATATATATAAAATATAAACTGAAAATGAGGAGTAAAGGGTACATATAATTTTATTATAACATCAGATCAATAAAATTAGGTCATGGCATTTCTAAGCTAAATATTTCTCGTCATAAGAGGCTTACAACACTGTTATACAAAATATAATGCATAGATTAAAACTGGTTACCACAATTAGGAATGAATCATATATTTTTCATATATATATTTGACAGAAAAAGAAAAAAAATAATAAAAATTATTATAGAATAATACCGGAGAGAACTAAGCGTACGCATATAGAGTGATAAAATATTAAACAAACTATATAAAAATATGAACGCATATGAGAAATATAAAACGATAAAAATAGAAAAAAAAATACAGACGTCTAAGAAGTACAAATAAAAATGTTTTACACGTACTTAGAATAATAAACATTGCTAAAATACTGGAATTCACAAAAAAAAAACAAATAATAGAAGCGTGTAAGAAAAGGAAGGAAGAAAAATAAAAAAAATAAAAGAAATAATCAATATAGGAAGAAAACGCAGACGACGGTGGCGTTAATGCATAAAATAATGAGAAAGTTTACATTATCATTAAGTAAAAGATAATAGTAAAATAAAATTCGGAAAATCGAATCAAGTATACAAAATTATTTCAAACATATTTGAATAGTGATCCAATAAAAATATAAATATAATATAATTTTTTTAAGTAAAAACATAAAAAAATTAAGACAATAATAAAGATACAGAATTAGAATAATAAAATAACATGTCAAAAGGTATTTGGAAGAGTAAAATACTTAACAGGATCAAAATAATGTTCTTAAATTATTCAAGGTGTTCAAGGATGCAAACAAGATAAATCCAGGAGTGGAATACTAGGGAAAAACAAAATGGCGACTATTCTAAACGTTTAAAGTACAAAATAAGTAAGCATAAAGCGAGATCAAAATCCGGTAAATCGTTAATAAAAACCTAGTGAGTCCGGAGCTGGAAAACAGAACGAAGAAAAGCCCCGTTAAATTTACAGTGGAGACCCGTGAATTCTGTCAGCTGATAGCAAATATAATTGACCTAATATAATTACTACTAATATGCGGTTAAAATTAATCAATTTTGTTTGTCAAAATTATTATTTTATTTTTTAAAAATACGAAAAACCTAGCTTGAATGTTAATACAACACGCTTGTTAATTATCATTATTTATACTAGGTTGAATATAAATAAACCCTTAAATAAAGGAGAACCATCGTCATTCTTTCTCCTTGACGAGCCTATTTAGACCGTATTAAGGAAAATAATTAGTTGTGTTTTGCTTACTTTAATAGGCAGTTGAAAACGCATTGTCGAGTCGTCCTTCTCCACCCCATAAGTCTCGCTTCCTCACAGTTATCGTTTCCATTGAATGACGTTTCTTGCAGAGGAATAATAAAAAATATGAATATTAGGTCGACAGTAATTTCTCTGAGCACTCCTAATGTCCCTATACTTGTAGCCATGTAACGAATAAAGATGCTGGAGTCTGACGTACAATGCCTGATAGTCAGGAACTCCAACATTGAATAAACCCTCACAGGTCGTTCTATAAGCAGATACAAAGTACTAGGGCTGCTGTATTGTCATTTGCTGAGTGGATTCCAGGCTATGCAGTAGATTCTAATGAAGTCCTTTAGGCTTTACCTAATTGTGGTCTGCATAAATCATTTTACGTTTGATTTTCTCTTTTTCGTTCCTCATCCTGCTTGCTCTTACAACTCTATTAACCTTTGTATATGCTTCCGTATTCGAACAAAGCAACATCTCAAAAGATAACACAAGATTAAATCAAGAACTAATACTTCCAACATAGATCTATTTCCCAAACATAAAGAGTCTACGTCCAAAACTTCCAAAGGTTAAAATTCAATTATAGACGTGATCTATTGTTCCTCTAAGAAACTGGTATTAGACATATTTTTCCGTAATGACTTCGCGATTAAAAGGTACTTTAACTTGACATCAATGTATTCCCCCCCAAATCTTATAAATTTTCTGAACTGCCTATCTCTCATTCCGTCTCAACTAGGATATTTAGATATACTACAGTGTTTCAGTTAAGATAAAGACAAAACGTAATATGTCCTCAAATGTATGCTTTTTATGTACAGTATATAAATACTCTATGGCTGACTTGGATTGCTTCCAAACATTTATATCAGATATACCTCTGCATTCCATGTAAATAGAAATATACGCGCTATACTTTCTGACCATGCAAAAAGGCAAACTGTTGGTATAGACAGTTTTATATCCTCCAAGAAATTACAGCAAAAACTTAACTATCATCCGTGGTTCGGTCTTCAATGTGCCGCTGAACTGCGCAGATTAAGAACTATTTCTCTAACTTTCCACAAAATAAATTAACTAAAACCAAAGCCATAGTTATGTCTGCTGGCAAGCTCTGTAAAAGAGTAATAAAGAATGCGAGAGAGTTGTATGCATAGTCCGTTAAGTCAAAAGTAGCTGAGCAGCGGTTTGGTTCCCACGAGTTTTCGCGAATAACAAACAGGGTCTTGCACAGATGCCTATCCTCTATTGCATCATCAATGGATCGAGGCTTTTCTTGTCAGCATATGACAAAGCTAAACTGATTGCTAAGGAATTGGGTACACATCAGCACGCGTCACCCTCTTGTTTGTTCTTGTGACACGCTATGTGATATACAAATATCAGTGCATATCATAAAAATCTTGATTTCAATAACTCAACTGGCGGCATTATGATTATAGTGTTCAAAAAGTTTCAAAGGAACTATCTCCCATATTTACCAAGCTACTTTAACGTCATCAGTCTGACCTGTATTTAAAATGCAAAACAATCATTCTCCTGTGTGCCATAAAAATGCAAGAATCTGAGTTAAATAGAAAAGTAGTCAGAAAAATAAACATACTTAATAACATGCAATATGGTTTCCTTTCTGCCAGATCTACATCTGATCTTTTTACTGTAATACCGCAAATGATTAGTAAATATCTCGATAGGGGCTCTGTTTAAGGGAAATTGCCCTTGACATATCAGAGCAGTTTTATAAGGCATGGCATAAAGTTCTACTTCACAAGATTTTCTGGTTGCAATTGAAATGAATAGCTTCCGTCTTGGTGAAGCATCATGGTTTAACAAGCTGCTGAGTTTGACTTTCACTTCTGATCTTAAATGGAGCACATACACCAATTATGTCGCAAGAACGATTCTACTACTTCAGAAGATATTTTACTGCTGATACAATCCTTCACATGTTTAAGTAAATCCTACGATTCACTACTTTTTCCTCATCTGTGCTGAAACTGCTCAGAACATTCTTTCGTGTGTGCACAGACTTAAAAACCGACTTTGTCTTCCTATAATGTCTTTTCAACAAGAAATGTTGCTAGCCTATACCTGTGTTATCTTTATTTTTATGGCGAATGTCTGCCTGAGCTCTAATTTATGCCCCACACTTTCTAAAATTTCAAGAAAATTACACTCGTTTAGGTATAATCTCTTTACAAGATTTCGTCTACTTTCTATGTGTGCCAAAATCTACACGTAGATTCCATGAACATTGCTTCCATTGTAAAACTGTCCGCTTAAGAAACGCTGTTCTGTTGACTTACTTACAATATAGTTATCTTAAAACCCAATGTAAACCGTTTTTTTACTGAGTTGTCCCCTTAAATAATCAAGTATACCAAATTCCCACTACTAGCTATTATTTTGCTATTGTTTCGATGATTATCGAACACTCATTAACCTCATTCCCAAGTGATCTTCAGACCTAGGGAATGGTGACACTTTGTAATAAAAAAATAACGGTCAATAAAGCAGCTTCTAGACTCCGCAATATACCGTCCCAGTCAATGAAGATGTGAAAACTGGGAAACTGGAAAAAGGGTGGCATCGGAGGAAATTCGAAGTAACGGAAGCAAAGAGAAAATCCCAATTTAATCCTGCGATTTATATGAATAAAACCAAAAAAACAATCATTAAAATAATGGAGTAAAAATGAATTTGAAATTGTATTAAAATCATATTCAAAAACGATATCTTAAAGAAAAAGTTATGTATTAAAATACAAGATATATAAAAACTGATTAAACTATTCTGATTACACAAATATATATTTTTTAAATTAGAAGAAACAAAACAATAGTAAAAAAAATCCAAGGTATATATATATATATATATATATATATATATATATATATATATATATATATATATATATATATATATAAACACCGGGCGATGGAGAAATATATAGAAAACAATATATAGAGCAAAACCTTAGTAAGGAAGTGGTGTAATGTTAAGGGAGAAAGCGTGTCAAAAATTAAAACTAAATGAATCTACAAAGACATATGACCTAGATAAAATGATATGTTACTTAATTCACGAGCGAGATAAGAAAAGCTCACATAAAAACGTATGTTTACATAGGTAATGACAGACACATACATAGATTACACATACACGCTTATACAACCCTATGTGCCCATACATACACATATACCCATACATACACATGAATATACATATACGAACATATATGTACATATAATGATATATACGTATATGCATAATTCTAAGAGGAAATGCACACAAAACACACACACACACACACACACACACACACATATATATATATATATATATATATATATATGTTTAATTTTTTTATTACCGTTTTATCTGTTTGGCTACATATGTTTCAGATGTTGGACCATGTTTACGATCCAACAGCTTCGTTAGGCCTCGCAGAATCTGACGAAACTGTTGGACCGTAAACATGGTCCAACATCTGAAACATATATAGTCAAACAGATAAAACTGTAATAAAAAAATAAAACCCATATTTGCTCTGCAATAGTATTGAGCACCCTCTTCAAGTTTTTACTAATTACCAGTTTTACACACACACACACACACACACATATATATATATATATATATATATATATATATATATGCACACATACAAAGATACGAACATAGCGATCATATCATAAGATAAAAAACTGAGTTTTAGGTAAAAAGGAAAACGGAATAGAGATAAAAGAAAAGAATAAGAAAATAAATGCGGATTATATATAAAACAGTAAGCATTAAACTTCAAAAAAACAACAATACGAACAAAATTAAAAGGGTTTAGCCTAAAAAAAGTTGTAGGCATATGATATATACTTATATTATTAATAAAAAAATAAAGAAATAAATACATTCATATACATATAAACACATATCAGCAATATTAATTTATCCTCTTTACAGTGTTCGATTTTTTTATTTCATATATTTTGCATCGTATAGGAAATACTTTTTGTTGTAAGGTCCATGTTATATATATGTATGTATTTATTTATATGTATAGATATAGGCTCTAAGTGTACACTATTCTCTTAAGTATACACGCATTATTAGCTATATAATTTATGATGTTGGGTATAATAAACACACTATATAATAGCTCTGTTTCCCATAGTGCACTCTTTAATAATCACGCAGGTTCTATTGGATAAACGTCTAGTAAACCAACCTATACAATCAGTACACACACACACACACACCCACACACATACACACACACATACAAATATATATATATATATATGTCTATGTATTAAAAAGTACTTAAGCTCCTTATACATTATTATTTTTATGTATAGTTACTATAAATGCATTTATATTTATAAGTATACTATGAAAATAAATAAACATTTGATGAAACACATTTTAATAAAATAATGAGTCTATGAATGTTTATTGTAGAGCGTTTCGAGCTGCTTAAGTGTGTTGATTCTCGTCTCATTGTATGTGCCCATCATGTTATGTGCACATGCTTTTTGCACTAGTATATGTATTTATTTTGTGGGTATTATGTAATTAGTTTAGAACGATTTGCATGACTGTTCCATTCCTGTCGAAAGTTGTCCTTGACTGGACCGCTTCTCATTTGACCCTTTGGGATACATTATAATTATAATTAGTTTTCTAATTACATGGCTCGCGTTCGTTTTAAAACGGGGGCAATGAATGTCAGTGATTGATGAAGTCAGTTGTTACATTTGCTTCGACGTGCAATCTTTCTTAAATATTAAGGAAGTCTTCCCATGCTACCATCATTCTCTAAGTCACTTGCATATGAGATATTAAATTGGGCATGTGTGTGTTTCATATTATAAATATATATTTACAACGTAATGCTTTTTAGATCTATGCATATTTGTAGTGTTTAATTGGTTAGAGTCAATTTCATTTCATCTTTCATATTTTTAACAATAACACACACTAATCCCATTATTCTAGATTATCAGGATCAATGAGTGCGCGTAGTTACTATAACTGACTTTCTTACGCCTTGTTATGTAAATAATGCGGCGATAAAGGAAGATGGCAAATTACTAAGTAGGATTGACACAGGATCGAAAGATCATATATAAGAGATGCCTTAAATAAGTTTCCAGTTTTTTTCGCATCGACATTTTTATTAACATTACACAAATGAAACTATTGTCCCTTTCGGTATATCTAACACAGTTGTTGTACCGCTCCAACGTCTTTTTGATACTCCAAGGATTTTTTTGTGGGTGCGTATGTTAATGACCCTCATGACAGCTTCTTTCATTTCCTTAGTTATCTCATAACGACAGCCTCTAAGGTTTTCTTTAAGTTTAGAAAATAACCAAAAGTCACAGGGAGAAATATCTGGACTATAAAGATCGTGAAAAACTGTCTTGATGACATCTAGGTCAAATGGTCTGTAACAAGTTTGAAGGCGTAAATAAGCGTATTGTCCTGGTTGAAATGCCACTGACCCGATTTGAAGAGTGCTGACCTTTTCCGACAGAATCTCTTCCTCAACGCTTTATAAACTCCAGCATCATATTCCTTGTTGATTGTCTGTTAAGTGGGAGCCTGTGCTATAAAAATGATCATCATGAGTTTCTGATTGGACTTGAGCTGTCTGGCTTTCTTGGGTTGGGGAGAACCACCATGGTTCAACTAAGGAACCTGTGTCCCGGTCTTCGGGTCATAGCAGTAAATCCAGCTTTCATCACATGCGACTAGAGCAGTAATAACAACGAGACTTGAATCAACAGCGCGAGCAGCATTCTATTGTAATTACAGCTTTCTAATCTTTTCTGACAACCCTTGGAGCAAACTTAACGCAAAACTTTCGCATCTTCATTTCCCCACGTACAATGGTGTATATACTTCCAACACTGACGTTAAAGTGTGGGGTATATCGTTAGAAGAAGAAAATAGCGTACCGGGCGTATCTACATCACTCTATAGGAAATATAAAGGAAAGGATGTCTAGCTCATTTATATACACGAAGGGCATCTTGGGAAGACAAGGATGGTGGGAAAAGCTATTTCTTTCCTGTCTCATCATTTTTTCTAGATAGGAGGATATAAACGCTGAGAAAAAATCCCTGGAGTGGGTAAAAAGAAAAGAATCGTGAACATCTCTTGAAAAGGATTTCGTGTCGCTGACGTTCAGATTTTCTCCGCTGTCAATCTACATCCTCCGCGAGAATGTCGTCAATGCACGAACTAGTGGCGTTGTCCACTGTAAGTCTTTACTCAGCACTGTCTTCAGCACAGCAGTCATAATTTTGGGGGCTGAGTTCTGCCCAAAGCCTAACCTCGTCAAGGAATACCTCTTCCTCTTTTACCGGACCAATTGATGTTGCCAGAGTTTTCATGTACATAGATCTGGAGATAAGCCGACTTCAGGTTGACAATCTCAGTGGTCCGCTCCATCCTCCTCCATTTCCTCATAACCTCTTCTTTTTTTCTTATTTCTCGCAGTGTTTTCTCGTAGCAGCTTACTTTGTTTCGTAGTTCCGGAGGCCCGGATATCCATTTCCATTCCACCGTCCAGCTCTCACCATCAAACCTCGCCAGGAAATCCTCATCCTCGATGCAGCAAGCCTCCGGTTTTTGCGTTCTGATGTGTCTATCACCTGCCACACCTGCCATTCCTGTGCATTTATTGTGTCTATAGAGCTGGTATTTCAAATAAAGAAAGTATTCGGGAGCCATTAGCTAAAATCGAAACCGAAAGTAAGGCTGTAACATCAAATCTGGTAACGTTACAACTTTACCAACGTTAAATTATGTGATCTGATTAAAATATACACTATATGAGTGTATAAAATGTGTAACGATTATTTCAATTTTTATCCGTATTTGACGCCTTCAGAACTATTTTAACAGGCTAAAGTCCAAAAAAAAATAACACACCATAAAAAATCTAATCATTTGAATCCCCTAGCACTAATCTGCGACTTTTAGTTTCAGAGGAAATAGAGTTTAAAAATATGGAAACAGTCAAACAGAAAAACAGACATAGTAAAATTTATAAATAAGCTTTAAATGTATTTTATGTTTAAAATTTGAATATCTCTGTCCATGAATGTTCTCAGCTGTTTCATTCTTCTATTCAATCCTGATTTCCATTTTCAATAAATTGTGGCCATTACCTGTTCCATTAATTTAATTATGACACCGAAAGCGTACATTTACTAACTGTCTACTCTTTTCTAAAAAAATATGATTTACAGAGGGATCTAGATTAATAATAGTGTCGCAAGTAATATATTTATTAAATATACGGTTAAGCATTATTTTAAAATGAAAATGTAAAGAAATATCTTGTACTACGAATTTACTAATTGATATGATAGTGTGTGTGTATTTATACCTTTTTATTCTTAAACACTTATAGCACTTCATTTGAATTGACTACATTTTGTTTTACATTTTTTTAAGAAATGTTCAATATATAGTTTCCATCCTCCATTGTTCAATATGGTGCACCTCTGTTGTTTGTCTTATTTCTAATGCATTTTCTATGTTGTCGATTACTATTTTAGCTGTGCTTTTATTTCCACACTAAATCATTTTACTTTATACTACAGCCGTGTTCATTATTGCACTCCATGTAATCAACTCAATTATTCTACTTACTCCAATTTGCCATATTCTCTTTCGCAGTTTTTCATAAGTATTCTTGCTGCTCCTACGGTAATTCTTGATATCGTGTCTCATACACTTTAAAGGCTTCACTTCTCCGTCTCCATGATATTAACCCTGTTGTTGTTGCAGCGAAATCTACGGTATAGCACGATCTTTTCTCATGTTTTTCGGGATATTTCGTTGTTCTCTTACGATTATTAGTGTTAGATAAACTGTCTTCGTTTTCTGTATCAGTTTCAGCTTCCCCGTATCCAGGAGCTAAATAGTGTTTTCTGCTG